>NW_010556687.1:0-32146 GCF_000687285.1 Phaethon lepturus | reverse complement strand
GGTTCAGACTGTAGGCAGAGTAGGAGGGGAAAAAAGAATCACTAAATGTAATGAAGAAGGACAGAAAATGAATACTAGGTTGAGAAGATACATGTTTGTGGAATAGGTGTGTCAAGAGAGATAGCTGCATAGTTCATCTAAATGACAATATGAATGTTCTCTCTGCAGGCTCTGTTTCTTTCTCTGTCTTGTATATTTATTTTTTTTTCCTGTTGTTCTTGCTTACAGCAAGCTGCTGGAAGGGAAACAGTGGGAACCAATGATTACTATCTCACTAGTCTTTTAAGTCTTCAGACTTCTCCACTCTCCAGAGGCAACCTAGAAAGAAACTAATCAGTTTAGGGAATGTGGTTGCATGGTAAAGAAAAAAACTGTAGCTCAGGGATGAATGTTTGCAGTTTTAATTCAATGCTTGTTAATAGATCATTTAAGAGGTGAAAGGTGTTATCTGTGGGGCTGCAGTTAAATCACGTGCTTCAGTTATTCCCAGTTGATTATTGTTTTTTGTTATTTCTCAGTGACCTGGCAACTATCTAAGGAATCATACATACCTTATTTCAGCTCCATCAAACTGTACTTTGATTTTTTTTTAGTCAGAGCTGTGACAACAGGGCATGCAACTGAGGGGAAAAAGTGCAGAAAATCTTTCCGTGCTTCCATTCAAGAGGAAAACCTGCAGAAATATGGAAATATTGGGATTCACCTGTGGGGTGGTAAAGCCTCCCAGGACTGGAAGAAGCCTAGAAGACATGCCAGGAAAGAAAAGCTCTTCCTCAAACATTAAAATGTCTTGACACTGCCCTATCCATAACAGTTTCAGAAGTCAGTACCCAGAAGAGCCCTGTGGAGGTTTTAAACTACACAACTACAATAATTTTGGTGAATAATTACAGGAGCTGAGGACATGGTTGAAGGGGCTCTCACTTCCAGAATCAGTCATAGGGAAACTTGGGCTGGAGGGACCTCCGGAGGTCTCTAGTCCAGCCTCCTACCCCCAGAAAATTTGCCTTCAGAATTATGTCTGTTACAATTGGCTGAGGCTGCATGTTTAGATCAAGCAGGACAATTGCATGCCACGGAGTTCACCAGGGTTAGGAAACACTGTGATGTGCATTTGACTTCGGACCTTTATCGCACACGATGACACTTGGATACAGCATATACTGATGGTCCCCTCTCTTCTTCAAATAAAATCAAGTGAGTCTTTGTAGGTTTTATTTCCTTTGCCAAGGCTGATCAAATTGGGATGCTTTGAATGTAGGATCTTTTCTGTCCTCCCACTGCCAAAGAGCACTGAGCATAACACAGGCAGGCATCCACAACAATAGTACTGATGCATTTATTAGGAAATCTTCCTCCAAAAGTCAATCACACAAGAGGACCTTTGAGGGGATGAGACAGTTGACCCTAGAAGAGGTTCAGCAGTGATCTAAGATGGTCCAAAAATATGGGATTCCTTGATAGGTTTTCAAATACTACAAACCAAAACAGCATATTTGCAGCCTGGAACCTGAAGACACATTTAATTTTAGGAAAATTTTTCTTTCGGTTGCAGGGTATTTTCTTTTAATAAAGAACGAAAGATTCAGGTTATAAAACCAGAGACAAATCCCAGGATATTCAAAATGTGCTGAATGCTGAACTGAACACTATTGCCACTTAAATAGAAAGAGCAGATTGACTGCTTTTGAAAATCTCATCCCCAAAGCCAACCAGCATGTTTAATCTACCCCTCAAGTCCAATATAAGTTCACGTTCCAATGGATGTATTGTACTGTCCAATTTTAAGTGACCCACTGCAGAAAATTCAATATTTGTCTATAGTTTTATCAACTTCCTCCTTAGAAAAATTTTCCTCACCTTCAGCTCATTTCTGACTACCCTCCCCCCACTTCTAACTATTTTTTGGTGTCTGGGAACAAGAAGCATTTGAAAACCCTCAACAGGATTTCCGGCGAGGCATTAAGTACTATCACAAAAAGAAGCTGCCCACTGTGCTGAAAAAACTAGAAATCAAAACAAACACTTTCCTTTCAACGTGACACAATGAAAAGAGGCAAAATGTTGAGAGAGTGACAACATAAAATTATAAAATTGTCCATATTTGGAAGTTCCATTTCTTTACATCCTCTCTGGTTAGTTAGAAGTAGCTCATGGAAATCTTGCCCAGTAACTTAAGAAAGAAAAGTGAAGTTTTACAAATATTTCTCCTAAGTTCTTGATTGATTTTAACGTGTTGTTCCTAGATTTGCTCTTTTTTGGTATTGCATCTTTTTCTTTCTCCCAAAACAAGACAAAAATCGAAAATCTGAGTTGATTCACAATGTCTGCATTACATGCCTGCTGGAAGTAGTAACCATACATTGGCAAGATTGCATTTATAACTTGGAAGAGAAATGAAAGCAGCTCAAAGTGACAAGTCATCTTAGGCATATTGACAAGGGAAAAATATGAAAACTCTTTAAAAATGAAATTGCAAGCTCACCTGCTGCTGCCTACTAGCCTCAAGCTTTAATGGTGATGACTGCGCAGCTGCAGCAGCAGCAATGTGCTGCAAACCTCTATTCACAGCTCAGGCACAACTGAAATGATAGAGCCGGTGCAAACTGTGATGCATGTGAGACTTTTTCGCCATAGGTAGTTTCCATTTGAGGTGATGCCTCTTCAAGGCAAGACTGGACATGGACAGACCAACATAACAAGTACATCAAACCACATATATAGGAGGTGCCAGGCTGGCTCAGATTTCTAGCCCAACATCCCATTTATTGACAGTGGCAACTGAATTTACCTCCAAAGCTAGTTAGGGGACACCAAGAGAAGAATTACCAGGCCAGCTAAGAGTTTATGTCCCTCTTCATCTCCCAGGAAAGGCAGGACAAGCTCCGTGGCACATATGCTGTGAGCTGCTATGATGCTGAAGAGACCATGGACTGTGGAAGAGGGAAGACAACTAAGTTCACATGGCCCTAAGAAAAGTAGACGATGCTGTAGATTTAGGGACATGGGAAATGCAGCAAGATATCCCTTACTGCCATGTATTTCCAAGGACATATTTGAACTGGGAAAGTTTCAGAGAAGAGCAGCAATGCTTAGCAAATGTATAGAAAATCTTCTGGATTATTAAAGACCTTGGAAACAGGAGGAGTGTGGAGAGTATGGATGGGAACTGATTGTTCATCTTTTCATGAATAGAAGAATTAGTGTATGCTATGTGAAGCTACTAGTTGCCAAGTTCAAAACAAACAGAAAAAAAGGATTATTTGCCCTATAGGGTGTAGGAGAATTGTAGAGCATATGGCTAAAGGATATTATGGATGTTAATAGTTTATATGCATTCAATAGCAGGGAGATTAAGTTCATAACAGAGAATCCACTGGTGATTATTATTGACATGGCATTTTCGAGCACACTGGGGGAAGTGTCATATATTTTTGTGCCGTTCTTAATCTGCTCTAGACATTTGCTTATGACCACAGTTAGAGACTGAGCTAGAAGTAATTTTTTTTTTCTTTTTTAATCTGACCCACTGCATCTTTTCTTGCATTCAAGGAGCGTGGCCTTAACCAAGGTAGTTTCAACGCACTGGCATTCAGCTTCCCTGTGAGAAAATGCCAGCAGGGCTGTACAGACCAGCACATGCCACTGTACGGGGAAAATCTGACAAACACTGAGATTAAATCCCCTTCTTCCACCCCATTAAGCTCAACCTAGAGTGAATCTGGTCAGGCTTCCTCATCACTGGCACAGCAAATTCAAATATTTCTTACTGTCATGCTTTCAAGCTGGCATGTAATCTCTCTGCTTCCTTTCAAATGACTTTTTAAAACGTTGTTTTGCAGCCCTTGTTTCAGACCGAGCCACTCGGTAAGAAGGAATACCGGAGCTGGAGTGACAAGCTGCAAATGGACTGGGAAGCACTTACTGGGATTTCCGGAGAAAGCTTTTTCTGTTTTTCTGTTTTTCTGTTTTTCTGTTTGTTTTTGGTTTATTTGTTTTGTTTTGTTTTCAGGTTGTTGACAGCAAACAGTGTCTGTAGTAATTCTCTGCCTAATTTGATTTTCAAGCTGTTAGAGACCTGGCAAAGGCATAGCAGGTTTTGTCAGTGCTGAGGGATTTTTCATGTGCGAGACTAAATTATCTCTGTCTTTTCTTCTGCACTTTCCTGGACAATATTGAAAAATGTGGAGCAAAAGCAAACAAAAACAAAAGACCCAAAGGTCTGATCATGCAGAAGATGATGAGCAGTTAGATCTTCTCTTTAACCTGACCACCGGGAATAGCAATCCTTAGGGTGAGACACAAACTGAGGTACCTGAAAAGAAGGTGAGACACCCTGGGTTGTTTTTGTGGAACCCTTCATTATCTGACACTCACAAAGAATTAATCTGGAACAGAATGTACTAAATCTTCACTCATAATAAACCATCACTTAGAGAAAAGTAATTAAATATATAAACCCAGGTGCTTACAGTTCTGCTTCTGCTGAGACACAAATGCCAAAATCCAGAGCCTTATAGTTAGCTATACTTCAGTAGCATAAAGAAAGTGATGAACTCACAGGCATTACTCAAAGAGATATACTGTACCTTTAGGTAACGGAGTAAACTGAAGATATTTCGTAAGTGATGTCAGACGTGCTGCACAGGAGGGCAAGCGTCATGGGAAATCCTGCCTTTCGCTGAACCTTGCTGCGTGTCTTGGTCAGGGCTGTGCTCTGCTCAGAGCTTGCTAAGCACCAAACGCTGCTGTAAAGACGCCGCAGTGACCACGGCATCAACACTGCCTGACTGGGATGTCAAAGACAACCCGTAATGAAAGCGCTTCAGCTATTAGCTACAATGGTGTCTACAATAGATAACGAGCAGTATGTTTAATACAGCCTTGGAGGATGTGTGTAGAAGGAGAAATAAAAATAAAAGCATTGTCCTGAGCCTGAAGAGAACTGGCTTCAGATCCTGGTGCTTCCACAGGACTTTTGTCTGACTGTGGACAAGAGGCCTTGTCGCTGTTTGCTTTTCCTTTGGGTTGGAGGATCCAAGCCCAGGGGAGACCCAGGTCAGCTTTCGGGAGCCCAGGCATGACCGGTCTGCGCTCACGTGTGCTCACTTCACCTCCCGGTGACTCAGTTTACCGTCTTTGAAAAGGACAGAGATTTGTTTCTGCTTGCCTAAGTGGCTTGTAAATCTCCTCAAGGACTTTGAAAATAACAACTGCAGCAGTGTGCAGCCTGAACTCTCACAGTCCATCGTCCTTATGGGTCACCAGTGAGCTGGATTTCCTGGCAGGCCTTGGATTTTGTGAGATGCCTCATTTGAACATATTTTGGCCCATGTTTTTGTGATGGGAGCCTTATTTCCTAAGCCATCAAAGACTGAACATAAAACGCGATGCTAAGAAAGGCTGAAGATTAAGTGGTGGAGTCTTTGACATGCAGGGCCACTAATTGCTATAGAGCACAAGCTTTTGAATAGCCTTGACATTTTCACTGAATGCACACCTGCGGGTGCTGTATTTTGCTGCCCTCACTCTGTTTCCAGGAATTGCCTACAGGAAGGGGGAAGACAAGGCCTTTTTTCAGAGCTCTGACCTTCAGAGAGAAATGGAAGGAGAGAAGTCGGGGCCCCATGCATCTGCACAAAGGAGATAAATCAAATCTCCCACCGCAGAGGGAAGACACATAGGGGGTCCTCTGTACACTAGGAAGGAGATGTTGAGAGAAAATCACTATGATGCAAATACCTTTTATCAAGGCAGCCTAATAAATGGCACATTCAGGAAATTTAAAGTGTCTGTGGTTTTATCTACAGTGAACTTTATTTCCTCCCTCCCACACTCATTTCTGAATGAAATGGAAAAGGCAAAAAAAAAAAAAGGATCTGGGTATTTACCCGTCTGCAGCAGGGACCAAAGTTGTGAATCGTTTTGTAAAGTGCAAGTCACTACTGAACTGAACACTCAGTTTCTAGTTTAAGCCGTGTGAAAATCACTAACTTTTTTAATACAGTCCTGACCCAGAAGTGGCTTCCTGAGGAGAAGACTGAAGACACAGAATTGCAATGGAGACTCACCCTTTGGTCTTTTTATCTTGCCTGGGGTTGCAGTCAGCAGAGGGTGCAGCTTCGTCCTGCCTCATCCCCAGACAGCTGCTGGCTTCAGCTCTTTGCCTCTCTGGTCAGCAGGATTCACTCCGCTGATCGCTCCAAAGGGTAAATCAGACCGCCCTACCAAAAAACGGTATGTGGGACACTGTATGAGAAGACTGAAGTCCAGAATTCCCTGCACTGAGTGCAGGACATGAGTGATTTTCTGTTTATTCAAACCTGCACTGAACGCAAAAGGCAGTTTCAGAGCCTTCAAAGTTCAGGGGTGTTGTAACGCATACAGAGTGCCTGGGAACCACAGCAATTGCTTGGAAAAAGAATCAATTATTAATTCAAAGGCAAATTATTCATACATATAACAATATAAATTCAAATGCAGTCAAACACATCAGACAAAAGCAACGTGCATTTCCGAAAGTAAAAGGTGGCCATGTGCGTGTAAGCAGGGTAGGTAACTAACTGCATTTGTCTGCACTGAACTGGAAGGGTAAAAAGAGCCAGGAATCAACTTCCTTACCCTCCCCACTGTTACACACCAGCCAGAGGAAAATAATTTATGTAACGATTAATGAAACAATTGCCTTTCTAAAAAAAAGACTGATTTTCCCCTGTTTAATTGATTTTGCTTTCACTTTCTTTTCTACTTCTTGTCCTTGAATGAAGTGACAGAGGCAGTAGAATAGGTACTTTAATACCAAAATTACCCTGAGAGTAAGTTTAATCATGCACCTCCAGGTTTTCAGAAAAGAGAGTGTAGAGTATTTTGGCACTTGCAAGGAAGAAATGTCTTGAGCTGGAATAGATGAAAGCTTTTACTGAGCACTTCCTTTTTTATTTTTGTAATGTTATTTTACTTTTTAGGTGGGCTTTCCTTCCTGTGTTATGACTCTTTGCACATCAGTCTAAACATCCCACAAACCAGTTTAAGGACAGGGTAGCGTTGCAGTTTGGTCCACAATCACAAGGCAGTGCTGAGGAGTGGGGTGATGGGATGATCCCCGAGCGGTGCCACATTTTGCCCTGCTTTCCCCAGAGTTCATTTGTTCCCACAGAGAGTGAATGGGAAGGCTCCTCAGTACAGAGCACAACCCACTGCCGACACAGTGCAAAAGTACGACCCAGACTCCTGAGCCCCATTTCAATGCCACCTTTAGTCCCATGTTTCTGAGACTTTGAGCATTTGTGTTCAAGACAGAGGTGAGGGAGAGGCAGCTCAGCTGACCTGCCAGCTTTCAAAAAGCACTGAGGACTGAGCTGATGAAAAAAAATAAAAATAAAAGCAAACCAGCTGATAAAAGTTTAACTCGGAGATTTGATAGCATCCAGGAAAGAGCATTGCAGAGTGCTGATTGCAAAGTGATAGACAGAGGTTTCCATTTCACACATTGTCATCCTAATCTTGCAGTCACAGTTCCATAATGTCCGGACCGATCCCTCATACAAAGAGGAATAAAACAGAAGCAAGAGAGGAGAAATAACTATGCAGCCCAGGTTATGAAACACGGAAAAGGGAGGGAGCACTTGTTTAAGTGTTCAGCAATTTGCAGCACAGAGAATTTCCATTCACAAACTGATGCTCCCGATCGTAAGGGCAAGAAGGCAAGAAAACAGAAGGTGTTTTTTGACGTAGTTTGAAGAAAAGTTCCATCTGCAGGTATAATTGACACGGTTTACATTCCAAAAGTACAAATGTCAAGAAACTCCCAGGACTGTCAGACAATCATCTTATGACTCACTCTAACCCTCTGGGATAGTCACCTGTACCTTGTGAAGAGCCAGGGCCCTTCAGTGAAGAGGAAGATGACATAACGAAGCCCTTTGTAGCTCTGCTTTTAGGACCCTTCATAAGAATGCACAGAATGAGAAAATTTCAATTTTAGTCTATTCACAGAGGCACGACGCAAGAGCTGAAATCCTCCAAAAAAGTAATTGAGATCCTCCCCGTGAATGGAAGTGAAAGCCTATTGAAGAGCAGGTGCCACAGAGAGCTGTTGGCAACTGAAAAATATAATCAAGGACAAGGGAAGGCCTGTATCTCTGATTTTCCATAGAAGAAACAGAGCATACAGTGAGAGGTAGGAAGGGATGTAATGCAAAGCAAAGAACTGAGCCAGCAGTAGCAGGAAGAAAAATTACACTCTAAGGATCCCAATGCTTCAGTCTGACTATTTGTAAAAAAATTGAAAAACATAGAAGATACATGACATCAAGGAGAGGCTAAAAAGGAATATAGCAATGCAGATATTAAAAATGATGAGACATGGAAGAGAAAAAACGGATGACAGGACAGTGGGCAGAGTAAAGGGTAAATGAAGTCACTGTTCATTTGGGATCTAGTTTCTGCTTTTCATCTCCAGCAGGAAGATGCAGTATTCATGTGTATCTTATTCAGTAAAAGCACCCCAGACTCTGTTGTAATAGTCTTAAAAAATGCATCTCTCAACTGATAATTCACAAAATACTCATGCCAGACTTAATTTCATTTCAAGACATCAACTGAACTGGAATAGAAAACCTTCATTTTCTTAAGCAAAACTTTGCACCTCATAAAGGTTTTATCTGTTGCTATGGCAAAGGCTTTACCCAAAGGAGTTACTTGTAGAAGACCACAAGAAGGGGGAATTTTTCAGTTCCTTTAACATACACATTTTCATACCCCAGACATTTTAATTTAATCATATTTTCCCTTCATCCTTCAGAGAGTTTCTGTTATTCCAGAATAAGCTGCATGTCTACATCAGCAGTATGGAAAGATCCATTCTTACAATTTTCCCCACTGTAAATCAAAATCTACTTTTAATTATAGAATATCAGCTATTTCTTTTTGATGACATTCAAGTGCTTATTCCAAATTGAAAGAGCAATAGAGCAACTGCAGTGGTATTTTCATATGTAGAGTGATGACCTTTTTAATATGATTTCATGGAAACAATGGAGTTACCTTCATCAGGAAATATAGAAACTTGCTGTTTTCAGACATCCCACTTCCAATTCACAATGACATTTGATAGGAGACATAAAAATGTCAGTAGATCAGGGTTTTTTCAGCCACTTCATCTGACAAGAATTCCCCCCTCCCTGTTTCTTTTTACAGTGCTATGTTGTTCATTTATTTGGACCTACTTCAATTTGCTTATTAAATATGTAAGATCTTCATTATGCAGCCAGGAGCTGAATCATGTAAGATTAACACAAAGCCCTTGTGAGAGGATTTTTTTTTTAACATTATTAATATTAATAGTATGTGCACCTCATGTATTTTTGTACTTTCCAAAACCAAATGTCAATACAGTGGATAAATTGTACTTTCCTTCCTTGTCGTCTTTGTCTTCTTCAAAGAAAGGATGACATTCAACTTAACTAAAAGCAAAACTTCACACATTTCCAGCTAAGTTCCATTTTTGCATCCTGAAGAGTCATGGTTATAATGGACTGTCTTACCTGGCCATTGATACAAGAAAAGGATAACCTGAGGAAACAGGTAAGAAGCGTAAGGATTTTATTGCTTATGCAACATCATAAATCACACAGGTCTTAAGTAAAGGATTTCAGTAATGACTTAATGAGAAATGCTATAATAGCTAACTAGTAGGAACCTGGATTTGACGCCTTGCACAGAAATGAAGGAAAATTCGGATGCTCAGGTGTGATCCAAAGCAGACACGTTGAGAAGGAATATCTTAGACCTAATCAGTGGCAATATGAGGAAAGAAAAAGCCATCTTTCACCCCCTTTCCTGACAGACTGAAACCTGGAACATGCTCCTGAAATGTTGGCTTACAGGATCTTTTTTTCAAAGCGATTAGCACACCTCATTTCTTTCTTTCCAAACTTAACTGGAGGAGGAAATATCACATACTTGCCGTGGATACACAGAGACAGCAGATGAGGGTTCACTCAATAAATGGCTCCAATTCTCTGCTGTGTCTGATATGACTCAATTTCACATCTCACAGAGGAACATTTTGACCATTATTGTGCTGGTATCTCATCACTTCCCCATCTCTACCTCCGACTTTTCGGTGCTGTATTTCCCCCCTGCTTGCAGCAAAGCTGCTGTATCTGTTGCTGGAAGGCAACAGCAGGGATCACGGAGGCGCCGTGGATACACAGAGACAGCAGATGAGGGTTCACTCAATAAATGGCTCCAATTCTCTGCTGTGTCTGATATGACTCAATTTCACATCTCACAGAGGAACATTTTGACCATTATTGTGCTGGTATCTCATCACTTCCCCATCTCCACGTCCGACTTTTCGGTGCTGTATTTCCCTCCTGCTTGCAGCAGAGCTGCTGTATCTTGTTGCTGGAAGGCAACAGCAGGGAGCACGGAGGCTTAGCTGCACTTGGCCCCTCCATAGAAGACTGTCCTGAGGACCACATGTCCCGTCTGGCGCGACAGGGCCTGGGGTAGGTAATTTTGGTGATCCTCCGTGTGATTAAGAAGACCAGCGACAACTACTCTTTTGAGGCAATTATTTATGTTATATTAACTGGTAGGTAATGGAGAATGTGGCAACTGGCCAAAGGGTCCTACACTTAACAAGAAAAAGGGGAGAGAAAGGAGAGAGAGAGAGAGAGAGAAAGATATCACCACCCCGGGATCCAGCATATTTGTAGTCGTCTTAGTGCCGGAGCATGCATGTGCCAACGCCTGAGACAAACCTGTGGCTTTATATAGTCTGTTTCTGTCAGGCGAGGCCCATTAATTCATGGCAGTCTAACCTTCTAGAACCTTCGTTTAATGGGGGGGAGAGGGGGGCGTAGAGGGTCTCTAGTGGTCGAGCCCCCCCCATTCGGGACTAACGATTGACCTTTCGACGCACCAGTTGCTTTTGAGGGGGTTGGGAGAAGCACACTGGTCTGCCTACGCAGGATAGGCAATATCCCCGTCCCTCGGGTAGCTGGTTTCGGCAACACCTGTGTGCCCTCTGCGGTCACGTATCCCTCGAGAACAATGTTTGAGACAACCAGTCCTTCGTCTGAGAAATTAGCTCGTCACACCACATTACTGGCTTATTTTATTGTCAATGTACAAACAACCTTTTGCTTCTTTTAAAAAGGGTCCTTCTATTCCCTTCTCCAGCAATATTCATTATTATTTCTTCTACCACCAGATAAAATACAAAAACAATTAAACATCTTCTAAAACCAGACATGCTTTCTCACAAAAGGAGAGAGACCTTTTAATTGTCAGGCAAAATCCTTCTTTCTTTCTCACCTACTGTTTCATGATCAATAATAGAATATTTTCTTCTACACAGAGACAGCTTCAAAAGGGAAAGACCAACCTATAGTCTTCTACTTGTATCACTCCGGGGAAAGAAGAAATATGGAAAAGCAATGGGTAGGGACTGAAAGAATCACAATATATTCTATACAACTGCTAATAAAATCCATGAACAACCTGTCAGATAGGTCAGGATGAGATAGTTCTCTTCATTCATACTGTTAACAAGTGACAGCTTGTGCATAACTTCTACATTCAGAAGTGACCACAGTGATTGTCTATTCAGACATTTTGTTTAATGCAGGACAGACAGTTCTTCCAAGTTTAATGTTTTTAAATATTGGGGGTTTTTTCCTTTCCTTCTTTCTTGATTTTCCTACATCTCTTCTGCTTCTGATACATAGCAGGGCCTGAAACCAAAAGATTTAAACTAAAAAAGAACTTAAAAAAAAATTCAAGTCTAGAAAAAAATATGACACAACTAGAAGCAAGACACACTGGAATTGTAAGGAAGGAGCTTGTTCACATTATACTTTCAGCCTCATTGCTCAGGCTGAGAACACCCTTAAAATTTTAAGGCACTGATCTAAAGTTAAACAAATTAAAAAATTGGTTTCTCTTAACCATACATGGCAAAATGGACTTTGAAAGATATAACCCATTGGGACACCTCCTGATTCAAAGCAGTTGTGGCTTAAGCTTGGAGTCAGTAAACAATGAGCAGCTCTCTCTTCTGTGATGACGATAAAAACCTTACATTTGCATATACAAGTAAATTAATCTATGTTCTGGGAATGACTCAAAGAAAATGAAATCAATCACATTTATAAGTACCTCATGACCTTTACCCATTTCTCTGGAAAAGAAATAAAATGAAGACAATTGTACCCTGGTTTCCACAGTGTTGCCTGTGTATTTGATAGGAATCTGACTGGGAAATGATACCGACAGCGAGATAACAAGAAAACCCATTTATCACTGTGACAGGTGTTCGGTTTTATAGGAGTTTAAATTACCAGTGATGGAGTAGGGTTGTCTTTCTCTCATCTCAACCTCATAACCAATGTTTAGACTGAACTAAAGTTTCCATTTCGTAGTAATCAAGTTACATAGAGTCAAATTGTTATTCATGAATTCAAGGAGGTTAAGACTTGAGATTCATTAATGCGATGTTGTCAGCCACACTGAGCAGGTCCATGGCCTAGAACACTGCTGTAATTGGTAAATCTGAATGCTGGGTGGTTAATGGCTGTTTATTAGCCTCTAATACATTCTGTGTTATTTAGTCTTACAAGATTTGACACTAGATATTTCTACTGAGTCACAACACCCTGACAGTTCACCTTTCTTGTACATTGGTGGACGTGTACCAGAGCTTAACTGTGCTACTGAGGAAAAGAAATACAAATCACCACTTCTTATATCTGGCAGTGTGGTCTTCCCCATTTGGACACCTGGGGACTTAAGGAGCAGTCCAGAAACCTGGGGCATCATTTATAGACAAGGCAGCGTCCTCTGTCTCATTTCTATCTGTCTATTGAGTAACCTCAATTTCTTTTGGCCTAAATCAGAATTAGTTGTTTATTCCTTCCTTAGGGAAACTCTACTTGCCTGACTGGTTTTTGTAAGGAAAAATCAAAACCAAAAGAAATAAAAACATGCTTATGATTTCTCTGGCACTTACAGTTTTGTCCATCAAGTACAATCTCTTCTGTTTTCTTCTGAAGCACAAAATTTCATGAGGCATCAGTCTGTAGTAGAAATATCCCGTCTCATTTTGATGGTAGGATAGGTTGCTAATACGAGAGTTCGCAAGAGCAAGTCGTATTCACAGCATGACACTCGGCTAGCCAGAGAGGCTTGTGTAATGCTAGGCAGGATTCAGCTGAGTCATCACAGGCTATCAAAGTCCTGTCAACAGTTGCCACCTCATATCATTCCTTCCATTAATGTAGCTGTGTTCTTACCTGTGCTTACATAGGCAGGTTTCTCATCATTCAGTACAGGATACTCTATCAAAAGCTCTGAAAATGAAGAGTGGTTTTTTCTGATTTCTAAGGCTAAATTCATTTAGACATATTTTATTCTTTGTCCACCTTGCCTTTTATCTCATACCTATCCTGCAGGTTCTCTCTCCTGAGGAATTCAAAATGAGCCAGAAGTTTATTAGGTTAAAAAAGGATAAAAACTTTCATTCTCCTGTATAATGTCTCCAGTCCCTTGATTGTTCTCTACAGCTCTTTCAGTCTGAGTACAATCTCTAACACAGGTGAGCAGAAAAATATATAGGGAATAAATATAAGAATTATACAGGCTTTACATAGGTTTGTTAATACTTTGATATTTCTGTTGCAAACACTTTGCCTGAAACATGGTAGAACAATATTTGCTTTTTTCCATAGGTGTTATATAATTCTACCATGATTGACCAAAACACCCAAGCTATTTCCCTTCCCTCAGTGCTATATATTGGCAGTGCCTAATATTTTGTATTGGTTCTGGCATGCATGACCTTCTGTTTCCATTACTCCAGGACCTCAAGGTCACTCAGTGCATTCTGTACAGTACCTGGATCCTTCTTTTTTATTGGCATCCTTTCTACCTTTGAAATATTATCACTTTTCAAAAGCATTGTTTATCATGCTGGTCATAACGACTAATGCGATAGACAGTATTAAACAAGACGGAGGTTTAAGGATCTCAGCTACAAAGATTCCTTCAGCCTAATATTTTCCTTTGTTGTATTTCAGTTTCTTATGCATCTTACAGGCCTTCTAATAATTCTGTTCCTTTTCATTTTAATTCATCATTTCTTTTATAGTAAAACACAACAAGCTTCACAGAAGCGTAACTAGGTTAGATCCATGGGAGTTAGACTGATAGGGAGTTTTTCATGGTATAACACTACTGAGATGTTTTTCATCAAAAGTCATAGGAACATTTAAAATTAAACTTAAACCAATCAGAAGCTCTCTAGCTTTTATGCTTTATACCACATTCTGGATTCCTTTTAGTTTCTCAAAAGAGTGCAAATATGCATTAGGTCCAAGGTTCTGGCAAAATTCACAGTACTACACGGGTTTGAGAAAAAAGAAGCAAACCCGGGCACTTGTAATTCAATTTGCCTCTCATTTGGAGTATGGGCTGTTCAGATGCAAACCGAAGTCACAGCTCTGTGGGTGCATATCCCGAGACAGTGTTAATTGAAGGTCTTTCAAGGAAACTTTATAATGTCTATCTTGTACAAAGCTCAAAAGCCTAACTACAAGAAAATTAGTTTCCATGTATATTATAAACTCAACTGCTCTTTATGAAGTGTATGTAACAAAGGTATTATACATATAAATTAACATTTCAAAAATATGATCACGTCTCGGGAATATGAACTGAGATTGAGCCTATGAAAAGACACTGAGATCTTATTGAGTGGTGGTGGTTTTGTTCTTAAATTGCATACCATCAAAAGAACAACAATAAAATAAACAATCCCGGCTTGATAGGCTTCATATTGTGATGCAGTGTCATGCATGTTAATCACCATAATGGAACTTATCGCAAATAATTCACATACTGCATAAACAGCTTTGTAAAGTGAGGCATTTAAATTTTGGCAAGAACACACTGTTCAAATCTGTGACAATTAGAGCAAAAACTATGTCTTTGTACCATTTTCTTTGGACTGACTAGTATTCTTCTACCCAAATAATATGTTTAATAAACTCTAAAGATGGACCCTTGGGAAACTATGAAAATCCTTCTTTTTTTCTCAGCAAGCAATGGACTTGGAGAAGAGTGCTAGACCATGGCAAAAAGCTCTCACACCTGATGGGTTAGGCCTCCCACACATGGTGGTTGTAGAGTCCTTCCAAAATTATCGCAGCAGCCTCCATTTATCTGTGTACACTGGTGGTATACACAATGAAAGTGACACAGTTGCTTTCATTATTAACTTCATTATATGATCTGTAATATTATTAGCAGCAAGACTTCAAGTACAGAAGGCAAGCTGCTAATGTAATCAGCATAAGACAAACACTGAAAAATTGTGAATAATGTGTTATTTGCTTAAAAACAGCCTCTTATTAAAATTACAGCCAGGGCAAAGAGCTCAAAGGTAAACCCAGAAGTTTTTCAGTAGAAACCACAATAAATTGTACAAAATCTGGAATAGGAAAGGTGTTTTTTAGAGGTATTTTTGGCGGTATGTGATCCTAATTAATGAGACTCTCTAGTATTATTGTTGTCACTCATATTGCAATTACTTCAAGTAGCCACAATCAAGAACCAGAATCCTGCTGAGGTAAACTGTTTACCCAAGTGTAAAACACTGTGTTTGCCCCAAATAGATGTTGAGCTAAATTCAGTGGGACAGATGCTAAAGTTCTTTGCTGAATAGCAATTGATTTTAATCTGTGCTTAAAGTTAGTATGTACTAAATTGTCTTTCTCTTATTGGGCTTCCCCCCCGCCCGCAAGCCTTCTTTTGGGTTATAAATGCTTCTGGAAATGATATCTTCTTATTGAATTCTACATGGTACCTAGAAAAATGACATCCCGTGCATGGCTGGTTTTTAGGGACTATTATATATATATATATGAAGGCTGCAGTGAGGATTGGTTCAGTCAAGTTATTTACACAAAACGGATATTTAAAGCAAGATGTCTATAAAAGGCAGGTCCTTGTCTTTTCATCTTT
Source organism: Phaethon lepturus (assembly GCF_000687285.1). Lineage (NCBI taxonomy): Eukaryota > Metazoa > Chordata > Aves > Phaethontiformes > Phaethontidae > Phaethon > Phaethon lepturus. The sequence continues at coordinate 16,117 of NW_010556687.1, read as the reverse complement.
AACCACTTAATTCCTCTAGATCACAAGAAAGGAATGAAAACTTTGATTTTACACAAAGGTTTCATTATGTGTGACAGCTTAGTCTGTCCCTCTAAAGCCTAAACTTAAATTACAACAAATCTGAGACTAAAGGAAACATAACTATTCTTCTCTGCCTTACTCCTTGGCTTTCTAGGCCCCATGGGTCCAAGTCCAGCTCTGCTCCAAGAGGAGAGCTGTGTTCATTGATTGCCATGGCGCACTCTTGCCCCAAGACTTATCCTGACATCAGTTGAGTGTAACGAGTCCTTGTACTTATAGCAATGTAACGACATACCCATGAGTTCTGCCAACAACCAGTTACTCCCAAGTCCATTTTGCACAAGTGTTGGTGCTTGCCAGACAAAAGAACCACTATGGGCCAAGATCCATGAAGGTGTTCAGATTTTGAACCTCTTACTTAACTCTTAACTTAACCTACTTAACTCTGTTCCTTTCCTGGCATAACTTGCTGCAACTTCCCCCTACTTGCAGTGTTTCTAAACTAGTGGTTTTAATCACAGTACGGACTCTGTCTCAGTCGTTAAAGATAAATGCCTACACAGTGTATACATCTAATGCTATCTATGTCGTCATCAGGAGCTAAGTTAGGGTCTTTGAGGATGCGATGACTGTTTCTTAACTGCAGTCAGGGGTGGGTTAATTTTAATGAGAAATCTCAAGCACTGGAGGCCTCTGTAATTTGCTGTAGCGCTTGTTCCTTGTGGGAACTGATTCTGAACTAAACTTCAAAAAATTCATCATAAAAATATTACCATAAAACAGGATAAGACACACAAATCCCTCTTCAAGAAAATAAATAAAACATCAGGTTTTATCTTTCTCCTCTAATTAACATGGCAACCTTTCTATTCCTTCCTGGACCCTCCAGGGCAAATGATGTCAGGTGGTGACATGATGCAAACACCCCAGTGAAAAAGGAAAGCAGCTGGTGTGTGTTTGAAGAGGGAGTTATTTCCTCACAATGCAGACTCCTCTGGAACTCATCTCACACTTTTTGCAAATAAATAACTTACACATGCTGACAATATGTCACCTTTGGAGAAATTACAGTATGTATATTATGCAAATTTTATACAGTCACTGTGCATTTTGATTTCTCCCCATTTGTAGAAATGGAAAAGGTATACAAGAACATGAAGAGGAACACAGAGGACTGGGGAGCCATAGGGCTACGTCAGCACGGGGATGCACTACCAAGTGAGCGTTGAAGCCATATGGTTCAGGCACACCACTGCCGGCACGTCTAGAGGAAGCACACAGTGAGGATGGGCTGAGACCACATCTGGCTGTGGAGGCAGGTCCTACCATACAACCTGCATCAATCTGTGTATATGAATAATAACGAGTGTGCAAAATGACTGCCCCTTATTAGCTCATGGCCTTGTTTGCCTGGGAACCTATACAAGAGGTGGGAGATTATAATTAGTAGAAAATAGATAATGATGACAAAGGTAAGGAAAAGGTAGCTACTTTCTGGATATTATAAATGCCAAAGCACGACTTGCTGTGAAAACTACTAGGAGACAAGCAATGAGACGATAAAAATTTCTCTATCTCAGACCCTTTGAAGTCACTGGTGACCACAGAAAATTCCTGCCTTTAGAAAAGAAATCCAAATAAAAAAGGTAGCTATACCTGAAATTTAATACCTAAATCCTTAGCTGGATTAGGGGAATGAGTGCAGCTGTACTGGGGGAAGGCTTTAGGGTGTGCAACAGACAAAACGAAACATCACCACAGCACTTCTGTGCTGAGAGGGATCCAGCCTGAAAACACGTGGCAGAAACTGCTGATTCAATGTGGACACTTGCAAAAGGGCAGCAACCTGCAAGAGTGTCACAAATTGTACGCTACAAATAGTCAATAAGTTGAGGCACTGATAACAACAAAGAATAAAAGAAAAATAACATACAGTGCAAATAATTGATGGTTCGTGATTGAACCCAATACAAAATGTAATAAATTAAGGTCTTTGCGATGACATGGAAGTCCGTTTATGCTTTTACAAAGGCAAACCCAGAGAATTTAATTTAATCCATTTACCATCATGGAGTACCTTAGTATAGCATCTTGATAAATGTTTAATTTAAAAGACAGTACTTGTTTTACAGATTAAAGAAACATAGCTTAAAATGGAACTTGATACAGGATCTGTACTTCTGATTTCATCAGAATTGTCAGAGTCTGCATGAAAGTGTGGTTTTCAGGAAAAACAACAGCAGCAGCAAACAACAAGTCATATTAGCATTCTGACTTTGACGGACTGTTTAAGGACTGTATGTTCCTGATTGCCAAGATGCTTGTTTTAAATGACCTGAAGTATTCTATGTGAATTCAGCTACATGACACAGATGGTAGAAGGGTGAATACTCTTTTTTTTTTCTTCAATGAAAGCAGGTCTGGAACAGATTGTAAGTGACACTGGAACTTAATTCACATCCAAAGAGTTCTAGTTTGCTGAAAGATCATCATACGTGTCATATCAGCTCCTTGCCATTCTGTCACTGTGCAGATTACTGTCTGAACTGATGCAGAATTAGCAATCCAGTTGCGTTATCAGCCTAATAAACAGCAGGTTATAGCTACAGCTAGCTGCAAATTTCCCACTGACAGAAAGAATAACCACAAGATACCAGTTCTTTGAGTACTAAATGGTGAACTGTGAACCACCTTTTTCATCCTTTTGCCCTAAAAATGCGAGTCCTGAGGTTTTTTTCTTCTTCAGATCCAGAGCAGTCATTCTTCAAGCTTTTCCTGTAATGTCAGTAGTGTGTAGTCCCTTCACATATTTGTATACAAAATGAGAAGTGTAGCCTATGTGCAAAAGATTTTTTTTTAGTGGAATCAAGCAGGCTATTGCATTGACAACGGTATTTGCAGGGAACATTTAACGATCTGGACATGATTACTTTGAAGACTGATCTACAAAGGGACTTTCAAATGAAACAAGACAAATGAGAAAACAGATCTGTTCTTCATCCGACCAACATGGAAAAAAAAAAAAAGCTAGCTTTTGTTACAAAACGAATGGTGTATTCCATGCCAGATGGTTCTATTAAATATGTCAAGTCTATAAATATGCCCATAAATGGATAAACTGTCTATTCATCCAGCCTTTGTTTCTACTATAAATGACCGTTGGTGGCAGGAAGATACTGCTAATACAGCAAGAGCAAAAAGTTTCAGCAGTTTCCCAGCTTCTGTGTGAAGCCTTAAAGACATTTTCCAGAGACTGAAATGTTGATAACATTTGTATGCCCTTTTACCCTGAAGAAAGGGAATAGGCACAGTACAAAATTGGGTGATGTCCTTTTCAATAGTTTATAGTTGCTTCATCTTCTGTTGCAGGTGATGATCTACAGAAAGAGCCCCTCTGCATTTACACTTAGTTCACAGTCATGGCTGTTTGAAACTTACGCACAATAATGTTTTCTCACCATTTTCTTGATGTTAATCAGAGCAAAGAGTGAGAAGGAAGAAAATATGAAGACCTTTTTGATAGGAAGTTAATTACTGAAAAAAGGAAAGAAGAATGTAGAAAATAGTATGAAGTTACTTTTTTCCTCTTTCATTGCTCTAAAACTAGAAAGAAGTATCCTTGACTTTTTTTTTAGCATTTTTTACAACTTAAGAATAATTCTTGAACTTTCAGGTAAGACTGCTTTGACAACTGCACTAGACACTTAGAGACACGGAGACTGAAAGCAAGAAGTCCATTAGATTCACTACACATTTATACCCAGGTACTGTGACTTAACAAATAACAATCTCAGTGAGATTCCCACAGCATCAGAAAACTGCAACTTCATTGCAAATGCAACAAAGAACATCCTGGTGTAAAACAATAACTGAAAATAAGAGATCGATAGGTTTTTAGAAGGATGATAGAAGAGCCAATGAAATAATTTGGGCAGAATAATATAAGACACATTAAAATAGCCTTATTGATGCATCTCTTGGTGCCAATACTGTCACTTAAGGTGTACCTAACTTTAGGCGTTCTGATTCTGATCAATATGCTCTCATTTCTGCAAAAGAGATTAAACCCCAGTGATATATGACTACTTTTTATCCATGTTCAATATAATTGCTGATCCACCGCTCTCAATCAGCATTTTGAAGGTCGTGGTAGAGGTCACTATTTAATCATTCGTCAGACTCAGAAAGGCCAAAGAGGACAGTCAATAAATACTTGTCAATAAATACTCTGGAGGCTGGCTTAGAGTTATCTTTAATTTCCCACTGGGTGAACTGATTGTCCATGCCTTGTCCTGGAATGACAGAGAGAAGTAGGTAGGCTCTCCAGATGTTTGTATACAAATCAAGCAACGCAGACTCTATGCAGAAGATCTCTTCAGAGCACCAGGAGGCGGGCCTGGTGGCAAAACCCCATGGTTAAAATCCTTCCAGGAATACGTGATGGATTCTGTGGACCTGGCAGCTCTTGGTTGCAATCAGCAAAATGTTCTGATCTCAGCTGATGGAATTGCCATCATATGAGAACTAAATAAAACCATCTTGTTTTCAAAGGCAAGATGTCTTTGTATTAATGAAAAAGAGCTACACACCAACTGATTGCTTTGTATTAACTTGTGCTTCTCCTCATTGCTCATCACAGCATTTTCTAAGGTTCTTCAATAACGCAAATCAAACACATTTGTGAACTCCTCAGGCTATTCATGCACACATAACCAAATAAAACCCCACTGCTATCACACAGAACAGCAAACATTCTTACAGATTTCTCACCTCTGAAAATATCTGGTGGGACAAGAGTGCCTTATATAAAATCAAAGAAGAACTACTGCTTGTGTTGTTATTTAAATATTATCAAGAACCGTGTGCGCATCTGGTGTGGTAGAAAATTTAAAGGCACACGAGTTCCTTCCTATAGGGAATGTATGCTGTCAATACATTTGCTGGTGTGTGGCTGTGGAGAGTAATTGTTTCGCTCAGTATCTCCTTAATGCTTATATGGCACTCATGCCGAATGCATTGAGCCTTCCAGTGTTATCAGTGCTCAAGAAGCTCTAGAAAAATTCCTAGAGAACTCTTCTTCTCGCATTAACATTTTACTTTCTGAATGCTTTGTTACCAAACGCCAGTGCCAGTATGAGACAGTGAATGAGTACAGCTAGCAGCTGGAGTATGCTAGGGTATCTGTGCTAGCATTGCGATCTGCTCAAGTGGTCCTTTCCAGCTGCAAATCTCCTCACATTTATATTAGAAGGCACAGGGTACTGGCTCAAGGGCACCGTGTGTGCTCAGGCAGTTCTCCCGTTGGCCGAAGCCACGTGCCAGGCTGCCATCGAGAGAGCCCCTCTGGCGCGGTGGGTGCACCATCACCTGCCGGGCAGAGACACGGGGCGTGCGGCCAGGATCGGCAACCTGCGCAACGCAGGCATGCGATTTGAGAGCTGTAGTGGACTGTATCCAATCGAACCCCTAATCTTTCGCATTTTTTCACACTGCATTGGTTGGAAATACAGGCAAACCTGGGAATCCTACCTTTTATGTACTGCTGATTCATACAGGAATCACAGGCAAGGCTTATGCCCAAACGTCAGCGGATAATACACCTAACACGTGTGACCTTTAAATAAGCAGGCTGAATTTAACGGCTGCTTATCTCTGAGATTTCCCAGTGGCATCTTTATACCGTAAGCAAAGTGTTATCAGCGCTTGTTAGAAACCACACCAATGTGTCACATCTTTGCAAGGATCACAGGAGCCTGGAAAGAGTCTGAAGGAAAGACGATAGTGCCATCCTTTCTGTTTTATCTAGAAACCACTGTGATTTTAAGTTCCCTTTCCCTTAGGATGCAGCGCGCAATTAATTGAGGGATATTTTTGGAAGTGACACAGTGTGATTTAACACAAGAATAACTGAAGAAGGCTTCTGCAAAGGACTGTCTTACCCAGCAGTCCTGTTTGGGTTGTAGCTGGTGATAGTTACTGGTACTGATAGATATTACACAATAAGTTGACTCTGCAGAACAAATAGTAATGCTGAAAACTAACAATGATATATCTCAGCTCCAGGGACTGGGGGAAAAAAAAAAAAAAGAGGTGGCAGGATGTTTCAGAGTAAGTTTATAAAGAGGCAAAGATTACAAGGTCAGTCACAGCAGTGTTGTTCCTAAGAAAATTAAATTCAAAATGCACTTATAAAATTGGGATGTATTTTACATTGGAATTTGGCTTCCAGTAGAGTTGAAAGGATCATCCTGTAAGGTCACTATTTCTGTTTCCCATGCCTGGAGTCAATAAAGGAGATAACTATGGTATTTTGAAATCCTCATGTTATTACTTTGCTTAAGCCACACATTTTATTTTCATTTGGTTGCTTGGTCTGTGATAGATACCAACTTCTCTCACATAGAAAATGCTCTCCTAAGGATTTTTTCAGTGACTTAGGGACAGGTCCCAGAGCACTATAAGTTGGATAGAATTTATTATACTTAGCACAAACAGCAATTTTGGCAGTATCTGTCAAAAGAGTACAAGTGATACCTTATTATGAAAAAATACGTAGAGTGAAGTAAGTATGAAGTTTCAGTGCACTGTTTCTCAAGGGAAATGACCTGCCTGACCATATTTTGACTCATTTGTCTGTGGTGGTTCTCAGCTGTTGAGTTGCAAGGTTTAGGAAATCCGATGTGAGAGCATGTCACTGCTGGGCTGGATTCCTAATAGGTGTATATCAGATTTCAATCTCTGAAATGTCATATCAGGAATCAGAACATTCCTTTTGAGAGACCTAACTCCCATAACAGATGATCAGGTGCTTTAAGTTAAACAAATGAATTAGAAATACATTTCTTATTTCTTTATGATTATAAAGCAAAAATGAACCCAACCAGAACCTAATGGGGGGGCGGGGAGAAGAGAGAAGGTATACCATAAAAAAAGGCTAACATAAAGAATTCTAGATGATAGTCTAATAGTTTATATATTCATAAAGACAAACCATGATGTAAAGTAGCAATTCAGATTAACCATTTTTAAAGACTGAGATGTCAGCTGATCATTTCCTCCAGCATCCTCCATAGCACAAGTTAAGTAACTTTGACTAGTTTACTTACTATTTATTTTAAATTTGTGCTTTGGAGGATCTGAGACAACTAATGTCTATATTTTTACGTCAAGGATATGATTCTGATTTGTCCGAATTTTCAAAAGGTTTTCAGTCTTTGATTTCCAGGGATGGAGAATTCAACATATCTCTGGATTACTCCAACAATTAAATTACTCTGTGTCCGAAATGGGCATACTGTCCTTGGTATAAAATAGTCTTCAACTTCCTTCCATCAAGTATTGTTTTCTGATACAAAACAGCAGTCTACTTTCAGAAATCTTTTCACTTTGTTGGTTTTGTTGACCTTATCCAAACCATATCCTAATCCCTTCTAAGTCTAAAACCCCAAAACAGCTGCACTGTCCCGATTCTCCTGTTCATATCAGATCTGATGATAGAAACATTTTTGTAGGTAATTTTTGAACTTTTCTCGTATTACTGGAACTCTTCCCCTCCAAAAGTCCCATGCTTCCTCAGTAGAAATGAAGCATGCACCAAAACCTTTTTAGTCAGCTAGACCCTGCCAAACTTTGAAACGAGAGACACATCGGTTAGATATCAGATCACACCCACATGGAGAGTTTCTTTCTTAACAGTCAGTATTACATTTCTGAACCAGAGCTTGGTGACATGTATACTGCCCTCTGAAGAGTTGTAAGGTGAGTAAATTGAAATGGAAAAATGGCTGCTGCTTCATCTTTGTCCCTTTGGTATTCCTTTTACTTTCTTTTTAATGACAAATACTTGCTCCCATTCATGTTATGTTTAGTAAGTTCTTTGACACCTGTACTGAATTAAGACTTAGTAGTAAATCTGTAAATATAATCCTATTTCCAGTCACAGTTTCTGAGACTTCACTCAGCAGTGAGCCAGTGCTGGGGACGTTACTTCTGAGACCAGAGCCCTCATTTTCAAGGCAGCATCACATGGTGATCTTGGCTTAGATGCTGTGAATCCTCTAGGAATTACCTTTTATGAGGAAAAAAAAAATTCCTAACCAAAAGAGGAAGGATAACATATAAATTTTTCTCCATCCCAAGGTTTTAATTTGATGACAATCATATGTACATGTGCAAAAGAAAACAGCAAAAAGGAAAAAAATAAGTTGTCCAAACCATAGCAATGCTTGATTTGATATTCAATATTTACTATCAGGGTGGTCTTGTTCATTACCAGGGCTTAATTAACCTACTTACAGAAGCACTAAATAATATGCTTGAAGACTCATTACCTACATATATGCTTAAGATGAAATGATTTGCTGAAAAAGGATGACTTTAAACACATGCTTAACTGACTTATGAATTAGGTATAATTTCAGGTCAGTAAAGACCTAACTTTACCTAACTTATTATTGGTTTTGAATTTGTGCTTTGGAGGATTTGAGACAACTACTGTCTGCATAAAGCTTTAAAAACATGAATTCAGAATACATCATATGCGTGATAGATTTAAGATACCTAGCAATATGTAAGATTAATTTTGCTATCTTGTTACTGCGATAATTTTATGCATTAAACACAGCCCATTCTTGTTAGGAAACATAAGATACTATAACATTTTTCGAGCTTGCATAATGCAAGAGTTATGGAAAAATATGCATGTTGGCTGATAATAGCTTCAAGAGCACTTCTTTTTTTCCTTTTTTTTTTCTTCCTTAAAGAGAATTAATCTTACTATCTTACTTTGACTGGTGCTTGGTAAGCAAAGACAATAATTTGTATGCAATTAAATGTGAATTACTTCAGAATTTTAAAAGAAAAATTATTTTGGGAATAAAGTTATAAAAGTAAAGTCAACTGCCTGCACTGAAGAGCAATACAACCAAATCCAGAACTGACAAGTAAGTAAAGTCAGCAAGACAAGGATCATGAAACTGCTTTTACAAAATCACTACTTTTCCAAATTTGCAGGGTGAACACTTAATAAAAAGGAGATTTGGGATTTATACATGGATTTAAAAAAAAAAGGACAACAAGTAAAAATTACTTTGAGTTAATGAGGATTCAGATCACCTGCAATAGAGAGACAGTCATGGAGCTGAGTATAGTAGATGAACATGAGAATAACAACTGAAAGCTGTTTTTGAAATTCAGAGGTCTTGGTAGGTGGTAGGTAATTAATGCTCAAAAGAACACTCTGGTGCAAATCAACAGATATAACTAGTTTCATTTCGAGGATAAGAGAGGTAACATAAGAGAAGGATTGCCTCTACCAAACTCTCACCTGACAGACGCTTGTCTAACTCTTTTTGATCCTGTGTGCCCCTTGGCAATCCCTCACTGCTTCCCGATTCCCACCACTACCATTCCAAGTGCCCAACCTGCATCTACCTTGATTCAGTACAAGTCTGTGGCTTCACAACCTGTCCTCAGAAATCAGTTTATTCTCTTTGCCTTCTCAGTGACCTTTTTCATATTTGAGGAACACCACAGCAACTTCCTATGCATTTTCTTTCCCTGAACTGAAAATCTCAAATTTCTTTCATCTTTCCTCATTTTATGACTTTGGACATTCTTATCCTCTTCTGGACAATCTTCACTGCACACCTAGTTATAGATGGATAGCTTGGATAAAGAAAAAAAGTATTATCCCTATTACTGTTGTACCAAGATATTAAATGTTTTGCTTCTATGAGTTTCAAGGTGGGAATGTGGCAAATTTGAATGTAAAAGAGATCTGAGCACTTCTGGAGAGTAATGCCTGTTTTAGGACTTTCCTAAGCAAGTTTAAGTTTTGCAGAGAATTTGCCATTCCCCCTTCAGCACTCACTCCAGGTGATTCAACATCCACTGAGTTTATTTAAATCTTTTAACTGATTTTGAGGGACTTTCAGAATGCTTCCTCCACCCACTCACCCAGTAGGCAACTGATGGTAGTTGTGAGTGATTAGGGAAGAAGTACTAATGAAACTTTTCTATTTCTAGAGTTCTTTCATTCTAAGTGAAGGAATTGATCATCTTTGCACTTTCAAAAAATTAAGAATTTTTGAAATATATTGGCCATTTTTACAAAACACTCTTCCCATTGTAATCACCTCAAACTGCACTATTTGTCACATCTACATCATCCTTTTATGTATTACAGCCACTGCAAAATTGTAAGAAAACTCTTTGACCTATATTGGTACAGGAAAGAAATGGACCTGTTGGAGAAGGTCCAGAGGAGGGCCACCAAAATAATCAGATGGATGGAACACCTCTGCTGTGAGGACAGGCTGAGATAGTTGGGCTTATTCAGCCTGGAGAAGAGAAGGCTCTGGGGAGAGCTTCCTGCAGCCTTCCAGTACTTAGAGGGGGCCTATAAGAAAGATGGAGACAGACTTTTTAGTAGGGGCTGTTGCAATAGGACAAGGGGCAATGGTTTTAAACCAAAAGAGGGCAGATTTAGACTAGATAGAGGGAATAAATTTTTCACAATGAGGGTGGTGAGGCCCTGGCACAGGTTGCCCAGAGAGGTGGTAGATGCCCCATCCCTGGAAACATTCCAGGTCAGGTTGGACGGGGCTCTGAGCAACTTGATCTAGTAGAAGGTGTCCCTGCTCATTGCAGGGGGTTTGGACTAGATGACCTTTAAGGGTGCCTGCCAACTCAAACTATTCTATGATTCTAAATATAAATACAGAGTAATGTTATCTTTCTATGTAACATAGTGGTATGGAACACACATATCCAGAATTGGTTCATATCTGGCTGTGCATGATAACTACAGATCAGGTAAAGGGTGTGAAAAGAGATAAAAACAAAGCTCCAAAAGTTCAATCACCATTTTTCAGGGAGAAAAAAATCCAGAGGCAGATTTCCTTTTAGGTATGAATGGAAACGTCCTGTTTTCACTTAGGAAATTTTTTAACAGTTCAATCCAACTTCTAATGACATTAGTGGCAGCTTTTCTACTTGGTTCTGTGAGACCTGGATTTTCATTTCACTGCTAATCCCCATGAACACATCCAGCATAAGACCTACATATCAGGTAAACCCTTTAGCTCTTACAAATGCGACTCTAATCCAAATTTTGGGCCTGACAAGGGGTTCATAGAAGTCACAGTAAAAGTAATTACTGGGGGATCCAATTCTTTTTCCATGAAGGGAGTGTCAGACAGCTGGTAATCTGTGTTTGAACTGTCTTGGTGGAAGCAAATGCAACCTCCAATAGCAGATGGAATGAGCATTCTGTTGCTTATATATTTTGCCATGAGACACATAGGCTGCCAGCCACAAATGATCATGACAGACTAAAAGCAAGTCTTTCTTATTTCACCTCAAGCATCTTTTTTTTTTTTTTTTTTGAAGTCACGGCTTGTCATTCCTATAATACTGTCTGTAAAAGGAACAATTTATTTTTATTATCTTTAAAAACTTCATGCTTTTGTAAACCATGCCAATATAATAACCAACAAATCAATAAAAGATCAATCTTCTGCACAGGGAATCCTCTTCTCTCTCTTTTACCCACTGAGATATCAGCTGAACCATGATTGAAGGTGCATATGTACACTGGATATTGCAATTACCACAAGAAAAAAAAGAAAAACCAGCAGGTGAAGTGTAGATAATGTGATGGTCAAGTGTCAACAGGAGAGATGATTTCTGAGCTGAAACATATGATTTAAAAGTAATAAAAAGTAGCATTCCTTTTATTTCTGCAATTTGTAACCAAGAAGGAACAATTATTCAGCTTTTGAAAGGTTCAAGTTCAAGAAAATACACAACTCTGTCACAGTGCTTTCCAAACCATGGATTTATAAGTTTTTAAGCCTTGGTATTAGCAGTATTTGCAAAAAGGCAAAACCAACACACTACATTTGGGTAGCTAGGGAAACAGTGGTATGCAGTAACACAGTGCTTGGCACGTTCTGCCATACTTTATGCTGCTGCCCCCCAAATTGAGCGCACGGTATTGTTCTTACTACACAGGAATATTCTTTTCAGCTGAATTATAGCAGTGTCAAAGAATGATCACCTTTGCTCACAAACAAGCAAACTTAGAAATCTATAATCTTTTTTTGTTGGAAAGCTAGTGAGATGCTGAATAAAAAAATCAAAACCAAAAATCAAAATAAAAAAAAAAAACCAACAAACACCTTTTTGTTCAGTATTTCCTCTGCCTAAATGCTAGTTTTGCAGATGGATGGGTAGTTACCCTGATGTACAAACAGAAACAATTTCTCCAAAGCATAATGCAGTCAAAAATAATGGGAGAGAGGCCAGGATAATAGTCACAAACCAACCTAGTTCTTATAACATTTTTCCTCTCTAAAGCACAAACGAGTCGACAAACAAGGCATCATTCTTTTCATTTTGCAGAGTCACAAATCAGCTGAATGAAAAAGAATTAAAGAACAACTGCATACCTAGAAGCATATATAACTGCAGTTCCAACTATACTGGCTTAGTAACGATGGAAAACTATGAGACTATTGTCGTACCAAAGGAAAAGCATCAGATGCACCGGGATGAGTCCAACACTAAGTGCATGAGAGGTGGGAACGGATAAGGGAAAGCTTTAAATAAAACCAATAACGGGATAGATTTGCTGTTGTGGAGGTGTCTCTGGTTGACGTGTTAAATGCTGACTGCAGTCAATTGTGAGAACAGACGCTGGATAAGAGGGCGTGCGGTCAGCCACAGGAATCTCTCTGGATAAACGGATGAAGGCTGTTGGGAGGGGTCCAAAATACTGCGTGGCTCATAGGAAGAGGCAGGGCTGATAAAACACACTGGTGACCTGCTTAGTGGGTTTACAGACTGCAAGGGTTGGCATGCTGCTATTCTAACGTAATCTCTTTCAAGCAAGGAAAAGTTCAGTGTATTTGTTTATGTACACTTGTACAGTACTAAGTAAAATAATATTCTGTTTTAAAAGCCTCAATTTATATGAATATGATAATTCTTTTTCTGTACTTTAAGAAATACTGAAATTTTCTCTGCACTCACAGGCCTCTATGATACTGTTTGGTTGAGGATTAACTTTTTTAACCACTTAAAGATCAATCACTTCTGTCTGTTCTTAAAAATGTTTTTTATTAAAAATAAAGAAATCTAAACGTGTTTGACAAACATGGATGTTATGTGAAAAAGCTACTCTGTCCACAGAGACATTTTGTCAGAAAAATGTTTAGTTGTAGCTTTTTGATCAGTATTTTTATTCTTTAGTATTTCACTCACTGACTCCTTTGTTTCCCTACCTGTTTCTAACATTTTTCGAGTCTTTACTCAGACCATTAAAACACCTTTAGTGGAAACACCTCTCTCCATCTGCAATTTGGACACCTTGAAGAAAGCAGAATCAAACCAACAACCTCAGCTCTCCCTGGTTCATGAAGATCCATATTTCCCACCATAGACACCTTCCAAACACTTTGTGATAAGAAATTTTACAGAAAAAAGTAGCAGTAATTTGGGAGGCAAAGGGCATAGAAAATCCAGCTAACGCAAGATTATAGCCACCGCCTCTTTATTTTTCCCCTTCCAACACTCTCCGCCCTGAAGGTTCCTACTACAACACGAGTCATCTAAAAGTCATTGCAAGTGATTGAAAATTTTCATGAACATGGAATCGTTTCCACTGACTGGGAACGGCCAGCCAAGACCTATCAGGTTTGTCAGAAGTTTAGATGAGGATTACAAAAAGCTGACTGAATGCTTGGCTGGTTTCCCACCATTCATTCAATCGCCTTCCTATGCTAATTTTCTTCCTAGTGTGTGAGCTTCATTGCCTCCCCAAAGAGCAGTTTGCTGGACCCAGTCAACATTTTCTAGGCCAGGGAGGTCTATAGCTGGAGAGATCAAAAGATATAACTGACATGCTAACAGGGAGCAAGCTGGAAACAAATCTAGATTTTGTCTTACAGAGTGGAATTTTTCTTGAGACTCCTCTATGAAAAATACATATTTTTTTAAAATGTTACCCAAATTTCAGATTTTTTCTCTTTCTCACTGCCAAAAGATCCCAACATTTTTAGTGTATTTTTATTTCTCGGCTCTTCTATAACTCTCTCTATGGAAATTAATTTGAACTTTGTTTATGCGAGAGGAGCAGCTGTATAGTTACTGCTCTCAAGGGCTGAATGTATTTAGAAGATGTGTCAGAATTATGGTACCTATGGCCATAGTACATATTTCCCCCCAAAATAGCAGTAGATGTATCTCAGGTATTATCCTTTGATATTGACTTTTTCTTATCAACTTATTTATTTTGCTTAAAACAAACACATGCAAATATATACCATTGCAGCTGTAAAATTATCCCTTGTCACACACCAGTACCATCCCATTTACCATCGGGGCACCATGAAGCAGTTACACAGCTGCCCAGCATGGGAATAGGGCAGAATCCAGCCTTTCTGCAACCAGTGAGTCCCAAGAAGGCAGCAGAACCAGTGTTACACATAAAATTGTTTCATGTGGAAAACGGAGGAGAGCGGATCAAGCCTTAAAGCCAGTGGACGTAATGGCTGCTTGTGACACGTAAAGTCCGCCTTCTACCCACAGTATTTTCATTTTTATCTGTGATGTCTCCCCCTGAAATGAGTTTCAGAATAGCATTTGTGTTCAGTGTTATTTCTGTTTGTTAACATTTGTAATACTTTTAAGAAGCCTATCAGGGGATCAATAACTAAAGTTTCCAGTTTAGAGTTGAAATTTCCATACCTATTAAATGTTCTTTCCTGCCTTTTAGTAGCTAAATACAGAAGTCAATATATGTGACTTTTTATTACCATATTCAGCCTAAATTTTCCATGTTTATTTATATCCTGTAGTCCTGGAGAAGACAGATACAACTGGATCAAAAACGTTTGTGAGGTTCAGGTTGTTATATGAGCTATAAATCATAAAGCTTGTATTGAAGATTGACTGCTTGTCAAGGGCAGTGTCGTAGAAACAAAGACAAAAGCAAACCAAACCAAAATGAAATTTGTAGAAAGAGTTCTGAAGTCTAAAATTATGTGCCTTTTTGTTATACTGTTGAAAGAAAGAGATGGAATCATCAGAACAAAAGCTGAAGGCTCAAAAAAAAAAAAAAAAAAAAAAAGAAAGGTTTCTAGGAACTGAAATCAGAAGGCATAATACAACAAAAGCATACATTTTTTTGCCACAGCCTAATTTTTCCCTGCTACTTTTAAGTGTTTATTTGACAAAGTGACTAATTTTTAAGACTCTTTCAGGTTGAATACAATAATTTAATAAAAACAGTATATATGAAAAAAAAACCTTCTACATTAAAAACAAAATAATAATCACATGCATCTCAAATAATAACAGTTAATTGATATTCATTATTTCCTTCTTGAATGAGTGTTGTTTTTTTTTTTAATAAAATGTGAGATGTCTATCACTCAATTAGACTTCTTTTTTCCAAACAAAGAGACCAGCATAGCATTTCTGGCTTTCATAACTCATACAACAAAATGTATGATGTTTTAAGCCTAACAACATTGAAACAGTTGAGACTTCTGCCTTCATTTTCTTTTTCTTGCTTTTTTACTGTTTTAAAGTAGATTTTATTCCTCGTGATTTTGGGGGAAAGACAGAAAATCTGACTTAAGTGCAAATTGAATACTTTGAAATGATAAAAAAATACATAAAAATCAAACTAGGCGTTTATTGCTACTAAAAGTACCCTCACACTTCTCTGGTTTCTCATAATCTCTTGGGAGCTGAGAATTCTTACAACATTTTGGGGGAGACACTACAGCTGCTCCTTAACACAATTTTTTTTTTTTAAAAGGAGCCTCAATATATGTAGTAGCACACAGCTGAAACCCAGTGGAATATAAAACCAACATCCTGAATAACACTCAGCTTAGCTGAGTTCTCGGTCAGCAGAGCGGCTGCGTGGCCGGGGGGCAGGAACGACCGGACACCTCCACGTGGCAGCGCGGCGGCCTGCTGGCGCAGTCGGCAGCCTGAGAGCTTTCTGCTGGGGCGGGAGGGCACGGAAGTCACCGGTAGAAAAGCACGCATCCGAACGGCCCGCCGGGCCCGTGCCCGAGGG
>NW_010556686.1:7542-47285 GCF_000687285.1 Phaethon lepturus | reverse complement strand
GGCGCCGCTGCTCCTTGCGCTTCAGCTGTCTGCCCACCTCCTCGTGTGCTACTGCGGCCTCGGAGCGAGGAGAGCTGCTCCCTCTTCCTTGGGCTTCCAGAGCACCTAAAAGTTCTAGCCTGCGAACTGGGGAGGAGGTATCCTCGCTTCCCAGCCCTAGGCACCTGCTGAGTGGATGAGATTCGTTTCAGGCAGGTGACATTACACCAGGAATTGCTAGCCTTGCTTGATGAAAGCTAGAAGGCTCAGATGTGGGCAGAGCAGGTGGTCAGGCATGGGTCTTTGAGAGCAAGCACTCTGCTGCCAGGATAACCGCCACGGAGTTACTGATGCCAGGCACAGATGTGCAGGTGGTGAGGTTGTGAGTAACCCTGAACGGAAGGGTTAGAGATGTGGGTGCGGTTTTGGTTGAGTTATACCTATGGAGTCTTTTAAAATTACATACTCCAAAATGGGAAGATTTTGATCTCCCATCAATAGTTGGTGTGGCAGAATGAAAAGAGTTGAAGCTCATCTCTCCCTCTTATTTTTTTCATTATGAACTGGCAAGAAAGAAGAGAGCTAGAATGAAAAATAACAGAAAAGGAGTGGGTGTGAAAAGGCTTTCTGATACTTAGAGGGTTTTTAATCATAATAAAAGCATAGTGTTGTTTCTAGGCAGCCTTGCAAAGTTGTCAGACAAACAAGGGTGAGTCTGGCCAAGCTTCAGTAGCAGAAGAGTATACCTGAGCACTATCTGTGGTGGTTGTTAAGTGTGCTTTTGTTATCTATATATTAAGATTGCTGCCTGTAGAGAATATCAATGGAGAAGGGAAGGGACTTAAAATTTCATACCCTATAAAAGAGAGGAAGAGTAGAATGTGCTAAAAAGTGTGCCAAAATTAGACAGTAGGAAATCTCCAAATTTTCCTCCCTAATCTTATCTAGTGACCAAGTTTCAGGAACTACGGGAGATTTTTATGGAGTTGGTGGTAATGTCAAGTACTGCAGAGCTCTGGAAGGATGAGACCCTCTGTGTTGTGTCTGAGTGTGATCATTGCCACTATCTACATGCAGCTCTAACAGCATAGCTACAGATTTCGTTGTCATGTTAGATGTTCCTGTAGAGTTACCATTTCATACAAATAGCTGTTAATTTTGCAGTTTGTGGGGTTTTGTACTGCTGATATAAATTGGGTGCATGTATGACAGTAAAAATCTTTTGTCTGGCTGGTTGTTTTAACGTAAATAATATTATCTCATCTTCAGCCATCAAAAATACAGAGCTATTCTGAAGAAAGAAAAGCGGAAAAAAAAGCGTCAGGCGCTTGCCAAACTAAGAGACACAGGTAATGGTGAAGTGTTTTGTATTGTCAGTGGATCTAGTAGTGATTTTTTTTTCTTTCTTTTCCTTTTTGTTTTTTAAAAGAGTATAATTTTGTGTATCTTTGCTGACTATAACATCCAGATATTCAGATGCATTGTTTTGTGTTTTTTTTCTCAGAAACTACAGAAAAAGATGAATCGGTGTCTGAGGAGGAAGAGGAGGAAGTGGAAGAGGAGGAGGAAGAAGAAGAGGAAGAAAAAAAACTTGAGGCAGAAAGGTGAAAAATCTAGGAAAACGGCATATATGGTGTAGATACACTTGCAGTCAATT
Organism: Phaethon lepturus; assembly: GCF_000687285.1. Lineage (NCBI taxonomy): Eukaryota > Metazoa > Chordata > Aves > Phaethontiformes > Phaethontidae > Phaethon > Phaethon lepturus. Next base: position 45,649 of record NW_010556686.1, on the reverse strand, counting down.
CCATTTTGATACTTTGAAAAGTTTCAGTATATTCTGAAAAATAGGATCCTTTTGTATATTTTAGGCTACACAGCTTTTCTCTAAAGCCTGAATGATTCCTATGGAATTTCCTCTTTTAAGGAAGATGAGAGAAGCTGTAATTATTGTTGAACTAATAAATTTGAATTGTATGCACAATTGCATCAGTTGTGGGTAGTCATTAAATTTTGTCTAAGTGGTATCTGGTTTCCTTGATAGACAAAAACTACATGAGCAGTGGTTGCTGAGAGAAGAAAAGGCCCAAGAAGAGTTCAAGATTAAGAAAGAAAAAGAAGAAGCTGCAAGAAAACGTCAAGAAGAAGAGGAGGTGATGTATAAACTGCGCGTTACTGTTGTATCTGGCAGTAAGGTAGACTTAGTATAATATCTTAACTGTTCTGTAGTGCACCCAGTTTTGTTGGGTGCACTACAGAATTCTAGAAGAGCAAAATTAAAAAGGCAAAAGAAAAAGACTGTTGAAAAGGGTTTTTGTCCAGAGATTTAGTTGCTTGTGACTGGATGAAAACTTAATGGTCAAGGAGTTGTAATACAATATGATAGTTTTGAATTTGACTATGAATTTCACTATGAAAATTATTATAAAGCATTTGTTTCCTTAAATAATTGTTTAAAATTTTTTTTTATCATAAAGAGGAAGATCAAAGAAGAATGGGAAGAGCAGCAAAGAAAAGAGAGAGAAGCGGCACAGCAGAAGCAACAGGAGAAGAGAGAAAGAGAGGTGATTCCTGGCAGTGGGAGGATAAACATGTTGCATATCCTCTTACATTATCAGATGCAACAGTCTATGTGTGTTGAAGAGGGTTTTTATTCTAATTAGCAAACATATGAATTTGTTAGTTACTTCATTCTGTTTAAATTGCTGAAACTATTATTAACTGTCACCTCACATACCAAGAGGATCTAGTGAATCCATATACCTAGAAGGTAACTAGTTTTAACGCATCTGGTTATTCACAGTACGTAATTTTTTACATCGGTTAAATACAAAGGCACGCTGTGAATGCAGGATCTGATATGTGCACTTTTTGCATCATGCATTAAAGATAATCCTTACTTAATGTCCCAGTTGAAGAAGATGCCCAATGAGGGTATGAAATATGGAATTACATTGCTGCTGTTCCTTAACACAGTTCTTAATCGAAAGATATATTACAGCTCTTTACCTGACTCATCCAACAGGAAGTATCTTTTTTCCCAGAGCTCCTTGGGTGGAGAAAAAAACCTATAGTGATGATACCAGTAATTGATAACATTTCTGTTTAACAATACATTCTTCTTAAGTTTTAGAAGTTGAATGACCTGGATGTAAGATATCCTGTACAGAAATCCGATGTGAGAACTGGCCTATCACCAGTAAAGGGTGATTCCAGCTTTCTAGGATCCGGACATTTTAGCTTCTCCACATTCGCAAAAGTTTCCAGTCATTTCACTGGGAGGTGTCTCACCGCTGTGTCTGGTAGCCACAGCAGGAGAAGAGACATAAGCAACCAGTGTCGTCTCCTGTATTTCATAGTTGGTTGTGTCACTGATTGTGTAACACTTGCATGAGGAATGCAAAAGAACAGCAGTTGTTGTATTGCCTGTCTTGCTTCCTCTTCTGTTAAGTGTCTGTTTCTCTCTGCAGAGTAGAGAGAAAACATGATGGTTGTATGCTTTATTTAAGGTTGAGAGAGAGTTCCAAGAGCGTTGAACCATGGCAACAGTGGGATATTTTGTTCCTTCCCTTTCCTTGTGTCTGCATTTGCTCAAGCCCTCAGTGGGCTGATTTGATTCCCTGAACTAGATGGAAGCCACTTTCTTTTTTGTTTGGTTGTTGGTTTGTTTTGGGTTTTTTGCTGGGTTATGATTTTACTGGCTTAGTGAGTTAGATTGTCTCAGTGAGGGCATTGACAGGCACCCAGAGGGAAACTGAGTACCCAGCTAGGAGTGGGGCCACCCATTTCAGCAGCGGAAATTTGTTCAATTGATTTGGCACATCTCTTGAAACGCAGCTTATTCAAATTCTGACTTACTGATTTATTAAAAAAAAAAAAAAAATCCATCCCCAAGATGAGAAAATAGATTTTCTGGTTTGGTGGGTTTTTGTTTGTTTGTTTGGCTGGTTTTATTTTTATTTAATAGGGTGGATAGTATCTGACATACTTGATGATTAGTACCAGATGCTCTCTGGGTCCTCATCATGGGTTGCATATTTTTATTTTCTCTTCCTCTTTTTAAATTAATTCTTTTCCAAATTAGAGCAGTGGCCGCATATTTTCTTGTATTGGTTATGTTTAAATGTCTCTTCTTGGAACTTCCTAGCATAATTTGTTAGAACTAATTTCCAGCCAGTTTTGGAGAGTGACTATTGTTTTGCGCAGCCCACTTAGAAGAAGGAAGGGAAAGAATGTAATTGTTTTCCTGTATTTGGAAGGCTACATAAAGTGAACTTAAGATAATAAAGTTTCTTAACAGTTATATGTTTTGCTTTAACAGAGGCTCACTAAGCAATGTGTTTTTCTGTGTGTTACATAGAATGTTCCAAGTTTAAAAAGTTTAGTGCAACTAAATGATTATGCATTTAACTGTAACCAGACTGAGTACTACAGCAGGAGATAAATTTAAGTACTCAATAGTTCAATGATAGTTTTTAAAAGGAAGAAAATGAAACTTTTAAAGTTGTCTAGCATTTAGATTAGAAAATCATGTGCATGAGGGTCTTGTCTGATGTATCCTTTTAACAGCTTTGTAGTACATGAATTGCTACAGAGCAAAAGTAAAACTTCCGTTTTTAAAACAAACCCTATCAAACTTCTATTGTTCATAATCATTGAGTATTGTAAATTAGGTTCTTAACTAAAGAAACCAGATGTTTTGCGTGTCCTCAGGGTTTTCACTAGTCCTGTGTTTGCACCATTTATAGGCAGCTGTACAGAGGATGCTGGATCAAGCTGAAAGCCAGGTATGCTCAGAGACTTTGAAAAAGAACTTGAAAAGTATTTTAATTGCCATCCGGTATTTGCCTTCTAGCATGTTGTCCATCTGCTTTCAAGAACCTAATGGCCTGAATAAATTTAATATGTAGTGACTTGCATAAGCTGTAAACAATTATTTACTGGGTGGAACATAATTAAGCATATTTCTGGCTGCTTGGTGGCAGTGCAGTTGTGCATGCTCATTCCTGTTCAGGTGATCTGAGTTAAAATTAATCTGGAAATACGGCTGTGTGCTGTTAAAAAAACACTATGCATGATGATTTATTTGTGAATTAGAATTCTAAATAAATCTGCTAGTCCTGGGTGGCAAGACAAACTTGTCTTTTTAAGCAGATGGCAGGTGCTAAATAAAAGGATTCAGCAGTAGAGGAGAGCACAGATCCTTAAGGGGTGGGGGGGGGCAGGTTGTGGAAGGGAAGGTGGCAGAGGGAGAAACTTACTGCTCCAGTGCCTGGAAGAGCATGGATCTCAAGCTGGCAGTGTGTAGTAAAGAAAACTGCAGTCTTCATATGAATCTTAGAAATGATGAATTCAGTCTTTCCTGTTGCCTTTTAAGAATAACTTGGCTTTTTATCCCTGTCATATATGGTTAAACTTGCGAAGATTCTTCCTCTACTTAAACCACTGCATGAATCTGAAAATTTTTAATCTAGTTAACCCATTGTATATTGATTGTCATAGATACGTTGGAGTTGCATTCAGTTCCAAATTATGTTTCAACAGTTCTTTAGGTAGGGAATCTAACTCTTTTTTTCATAATATGGGTAGAAAAATGCTCTGAACTACTACCTGCCCAGAGCTCAAGATGTATTAGCAGCCATTTCTGCAAGGGAATAGGCAGAAATGTGGTCTGTTAGAGACTTCATTATAGTATCAGCTCAGAGTTCACTTACTTACTGTTGACACTGTTGCAGTGACAGTGCTGTTGAGTTGAAAGAAAATTATGTCAGAGAGTCACGAACAGAACTGGCAGCAAGATCAAATGCTGCTTGTAAATAAAGTGTTCAGTTTATTTAAAATGAGAACCCAGGCTAGTCAGCTTTATATATCTATTTGCTAACAAAATTAAAATTCCCTCTTTAAAATGTGTGCTTTGTTTGCAGTCAGTCAAGGCTTGCAACTTGATAATCCCGTTTCGAATTACAGAGATCTTAATGGCCTGAAATGATCAGTATGGAGGCTTTTACTTCCAGTGCTAACGATGAATTTGATTTTTTTAAATTCTGGTCTTTGGCAGATGACTTTCATTTTAGCCTTTTCTAGCTGCATAAAAAGTGATAATGATAACCTTACTGAGCTTTGAGCTGTTGCAGACGCAAATAAGTAAATAGTCCTAGCTTTCTGTCTGCCAGGTGTATAAAGTGCTGCTTAGTGGGTTCTGGAGTGAAGTAGGTAGCAGGCTTAGCTGAATGGAAAGAACCTGTCCCAATATTTGTAATTCTTGTGGATGACAAATGAAAATGCTGTTTTAGGAGCAAATATATTGCAACCCTTTTGGTTATAAAATCTTAAGCTTTTCTTTTAGCAAAAGAAAGCGTCCAGTTTGGTGATTTTTTTGTTTGTTTGTTTGTTTGTTAAAAAGAAATCATGAATATGGACTTGTTCTTAAAACTGAACAATTACCAAGAAAAGAGGTTTCCATCACCAGACACTCAAGGCACTGGGCAGCTTTGTAAAATAATGCTTCAAATAGGTTCAGCTTGCCTTATAGTAACACAGTGCTCATAACTGCATGTGGATTTAATTGGTAGTTTTATTTTGACATTACATTTCTTTATTCTTTTATAACTTTGGGGTATTGTGATGTTTTTTTCCACAGCTGGAGAATGGTGTGACTTGGCACAACCCAGAGCCCCCAGAGAATATAGGAACAGAGAAGGATAGAGCAAATTGCCCATTCTATATTAAAACAGGTTCCTGCCGATTTGGAGACAGGTAATCAATTGAATATTTACCAACGTAGAAGTGTTTTGGAGAGATGAAAGGGAGGCAACTTCATTAGGTCATATGCAAACTGAACAAAAGTTACTATATAAATTACTTTCATGTATTTGCACATGGCTGTGTTATTCATGATGGAACTAGACATTGAGAGCAAAAGCGTTGCCTGGCTGCAATTGAACTATTTATTGTTGTGGCATATTATTGACGGTGCATTCTAGTTACGTTGGTCAAACTGACTTTTCCTTAGCTCTGACACTTGCACAGATCTATTCAGACAGATTATATTTGATTTCTGTTATTAGAACAGGCCTGATATGTCAGATGCTGCTTTTTTTATCTTGTCTAATTTGCATATGCTGCATCATTTAAAAAATTAAATCTCAAATGGACTAAAGCAAGTTAAGTTACATCTGTGTAGTTGGGAGAGCTGTTGTGTAGCTTCCAGAATTCTCCTGTTTGTACACTGTTCTGTGTGATACATTCATTCTTGATTCTTGTATACTGTTATGGGTGCCCTATCTTGGAAAAGAAGTATGGTAAAAGGCAAGAACAGAGAAGGACAAGATATCGGAGATGAGGAACAGCTTCTCTAGGAGGAGTGGCTAACTAGACTAGACTCTTTACTTTCAAAGAGATGATGGAAGAGGGCTGTTGTAGATGAACATTGAACTCCTGAGTGGGAGGGGAAGGATTATTTGCTTTTATTATGAAACAGTTTGTGCCCCGGAGTGTTTACCAGCTTTAAAAAAAAAAAAAAAAAGTACTTTCTCATATGAAACAAATTGTGAAACTTGTTGCCAGAGGACCTAGAGGAAGCTAAAAGTATAAATGGGTTCATGGAGTACAGGTTCATCAGTGACCATTAAAGATGATGACCAAAATGCAGCATCTGGATAGAAATCCCTGAATTTTTGTGTGTGTTGAGGAGGAACAACAGCTCAGCAGAGAAAGACTCTTGATACTTACTACATGAATCTTCAGCATAAACTAGTAAGGCTATTTTACGAACTTGTAGCACTGAAACATGTGTGGTCCAGGCATTTAGTTTTCTTTATCCTAGAAGTAATTTGTTTTAGTGTGATGATGACCTTCAAAGGTCCCTTCCAACCCAAAGATTCTATGATTCTATGATGTATACTGTGGATAATTATGTGATAATTCAACTCTATGGAAGCTTCAAGTCGACATCTTTTTTTCTATGCTGAAATATGTGTTGAATTCCCAAGTAAAACTTTGGCCAGCTATTTCACTGCAGGCAGCATTTTTGCTTTTCAAATGTTTAGTTCTTTGTTATCTTTGCAGTATTTTTGTTTTGGTGGTATTTAATGGAGGTAACCTTCTTGGATTAATTATGGATTGGATAAAAATCAGTTTTGCTTTGAACTATAGGCTTGGTAAATACTGAGAAACATCATATTCTGCCTCTCTTCTCTCACCTATAGTTGTTGATCTCAGCTACCTCTCCTTCATCTTCCTTCCTCCTCATCACATAACTTGCTTCCTTCATATTCTGGTCATTTTAACCTCTAGTGTTGACCGTAAGTGGAAGCACTGAGATACAGCTAGGATAAGGACTGGAAGAATGGATTGGAAGCTGAAATGGACCATAGTGGTGAAAAATTGGGAGCCCATGTTATCAGTAAAATAATTGTTGAATCTTGTCAAAGCTCATTATGTCTTGAAGAAGCTAAAATTGGCTCAGTTCACCATTACTGATTTCCCCAGTAATTCAAACCCTAATATTTTGTAGTAATGCTGGATTTTGTGTCACTCATTTTCCTTGGGGTTCCGTTTGTTCTGTCATGTGCCATATTCATTTTGTGTACAGACAATATTGGGTGGGTATAATATTTTGAGTTCTATCATTCAAATAGAACAATGAGAGAAGGCAGCTTCTAAAATGCAACAAAAAAATAACTTCAGTCAAATTGTTTCCAGTTTTAGTTTTGGATTTGAACCTTTTTTTTGCTCTTGTTTGTTTTTTGAAGTCTAAGGTGTCAACCAGAAAGTGAGAGTCTACTTCTGACAGGCTGGATGTGGAAGGAAACTTCCTATCTGAAGTCTAGGTTGCAATTGCCCATTCTGAGACCTGACCTCCCTCCAATTTGTCTGTGCTTTGACAGTGCTAGATGAAGAGAGTAGATCAGTCTGACTATTTTTCTGATCATGTCACAAAAAAGAGAAATGTGTTGGAGACTGCATGACCCAGTTGCCTGGGGAAGTGTTTGAAATGGAGATCGTAAAGCACAGTGAAATAAATATGGAGGCTAACATCTGTGTTCTCACTGAATGGAAAGGTTTGTGGGGGAGAACTGTATTTCAGCATGTGAAGGAAGTAGCCTGAATATGATGGATAGTGAGGGAGATCTAATGCTTTTATGGCTGCCAAGAAGATGCAGATTAAGATAAGACTGACTTAGAGTAATTTTTTAGAAGTGGAAAAATACCAATCTCGTACTCGTCCAACTTCAGGTCTAAATGTGCTTTCTTTCCCTCGCTCCCTCTCTCCACCCTCCCACATGATGAGAACAATGTAAAAGTTGTTCAGTTTGCAGAAAAAGTTTTCTTCTGTAATAGCTGTTACTCAAAATGGCAAGTGTTTGACGTTTCAACAAAATGCACCTTCTAATGAAAGTGCTGATCTTTTCACTTTTCTTTCTTCTCTACCAATGTCCAGGTGTTCTCGCAAGCATAATTATCCAACATCTAGTAAGACACTACTCGTCCGAGGGATGTTCATTACTTTTGGCATGGAGCAGTGCCGGAGAGATGACTATGACACGGATGCGAGTCTCGAGTACAGTGATGAGGAGACCTACCAGCAGTTTTTGGAGTTCTATGAGGATGTGCTCCCCGAGTTTCAGAATGTGGGGAAGGTTGTTCAATTCAAGGTACGCATCTGAGTGTAACAGCTTGTTAAATATGTAACTGTTGTGGTTTAGCCCCAAACAGCAACTGAGCACCACGCAACTGCTCACTTACCTCCCTCCCCAGGTGGGATAAGGGAAAGAATTGGAAAAAAACAACTTCATAGGCTGAGATAAAAAACAGTTTAATAGGACAGCAAAAAAAGATGAAGTAATAATAATAATGGAATATACAAGAACAAGTGATGCACAATGCAACAATTGCTCATCACCCAGTGATGGATAGCCTGTCCCCGAGCAGTTGTTCTCACCCCCCGGCTAACTCCAGTTTATGCACTGGGCATGAGGTTACATGGTGGGGAATGTCCCTTTGGCGAGCCTGGGCCAGCTGTCCTGGCCATGCCCCCTCCCAGCTCCTTCTGCACCTCCCCGCTGGCAGAGTGTGGGGAGCTGAAAAGCCCTTGACTGAGTGCAAGCACCACAACTACTCAGCAGCAGCTTAAAACTTCAGTGTGTTATCAGCATCATTCTCTCCAAAACACAGCACTGCACCAGCTATCAGGAAGAAAATTATCTCAGCCAAAACCAGGACAATAACATATAACACATAACTCGTGTTTTACTAGCCTTAACAGGAATTCCATCCAGCATGCCCGAGCTAAACCCCATGTACATTAGAGAACTATAGTGTCCTTACAGCAAACTGTGCATCTCATGTCACCTGTAAACTTGTCACTGCTGTTACAAAGCACTGTCTTATTCTGGGTGAATCTTCTCTCTATTCCCCTGAACTGTTATAAAAGCTTGTGCTTTTATATTGCAAGTTATTCATACTGCTCAACACTCCATTTACCTCACAGTTCCTTCTTTACTTAGGCCATAATAAATCCCAGAGGGTCTGCTAAGACTGATAGACAATATAAATATATCTGGGCTATTGTATTTGTGCCTAAGGAATGAAAATAGTGGGGGTATAAAATATATTCGGAGTATACACCCAAATAACATCATTTTAGGACTGGTTGGATAAAATAAAATCAAATGACAATGAACTGAAAAAATAGTAGATATTTTAGTAGGAGGAATTACAAAAAGGTAGGTGATGTAAATGGTGTCGAGATTTGTCATCCATCCTTAGTTTCTGCGTTTGGTTTGCTGAATGGTCTTTCCTGAATTTTTCCCATTATTATTTCTTATGGGGGAAGAAGAGGGACCTATAAATGGAGACCTCAGAGATGAATGATGTGTGTTAACAGTCCCATGTTGCCCTAAAATATGCATCTTGGATGGTGAAATTGCCTTGTAGCAGAACCTACTGCAGCATCCCTTTCTGCTTGCCATTCCCGAGTGTTTTCCTGCAGTCACCAGGAGGCACACAGTGCCTTTTCTCCTACTGACAGCTGCCTCAGAACTGAGATTGTATTAGCATTTCAAGGAAGAGGAAAGTAGAAAAAGTCAATTTTCAGTAGTTGTATAATGATCTTTATAGGTAAGAAACCTTCACTTGTTTGGAGGAGTACTCCCTCCATATTTTGACTCATGGGATATTAGGAAGCTGTGCTCCATCCTAGAAGACAGGATATAGATTCCCAATGGAGCATGGGTTGAAATGCTGTCTTCCCGTCAAACTCAGATCCTCGACTTTGTATCATTGTTGTCATATGCAGCTGTGCCAAGTGGCACATACTTGGCTCCCTATAATGGGGTAAGAGCTTCTAGTGTGGCATTTCTTAGCTTCTGAAGTAATTGTGCAACTGTAATATGATTCTCATGTGCATTTTCATTATATTAGAGGTGCTTAGAAATTGCGTGTCAGCTGCAGGGATCTTAGCTGTGATTGAGTGGAGTCTCTGTTACCATTTAGAATCAGATTATTACACACCCCTTTTCCAGCTGACTTCCCTCTACAATGTAGCCCAAGGTTTTATTCTTGCTCTTCTGTCTGAAAAAGCTATTCCAGAAGCTGGCAGATCCTTTCCCTACCCAAAAATGTCCATGGCAAAATCATTCTTGCTTGATCTTGTGTTGATGATGTTTATCTCAAATAGGTTGACTGCTTATGCCGTAATATTTAATTATACAGCTGCTGCTTCATGTGTCTGAAGCCCCTGCCTAACCCATTGCACAGAGAGGTATTCTTTGAGGGTCAATCAGGGTTCAGTGATGAAAGGAGCCTCATTTGGTGCCGCTATTGAAGAAGCCTGGGGGCAAAAGAGGTTGCGCTCACAGTTCTCCCCTGGAGAGACCTGGGGCCTGCCTGTTTCAGGATCTTTTGTAACTAGCAATGAGCTTTTTGGAAGTTAAATTGTGTATTTTTGAGAGCTTTAGGTATACTTTGAATGCTAAATTATTGGGGAAAAAAGGTGTTTCAGAACTGTACAGTGAAAGCTAGTGACTTCAGGTTTTCTAACTCATCTCACAGGGATGCTGTGAAGCAAAATTGCTCTAAAGAGTCTCTTACGATAATGAATCCATGAATGAATGAATCCCACATTTCCACGTGAGGATACTACTGATTGTTTTCAGAGCAGGATTTGGCAGTTGCACAGTAGGGTTGGCCCAGACAAGTGCGCGACAATTGAGTACAAGCTGTCTTGACTCAGTGAAGTAGAGGTCCCAGTGTTAATAGAAGCATAATGTTGGAAACAGTCAAAGTAAGCTAGAAGGGCTTTTTTTTTCCTTTTTTTTCTTCAAAACCTTCTATTTGGCTAAAACTAAGTGTTCAGAAGAAAATCACATGTAAGTTCATATTGATGAGCTGCAGCTCATAAATGGGAATGGCTGCCATCTCAACATGTGTGAGCTGCTGTATAGCGTGAACGTTCCGTTGCACTAACTTAATCTTTCCATCCCCTTAGGTCAGTTGCAACTATGAGCCTCACCTGCGAGGAAATGTGTATGTCCAGTATCAGTCGTAAGTACTCGCAATCTTACTAAGTTTCAGAACTGTGAACACTGTATAATCCAAGTGATTCATTCTCATACTGTAAAGGGAGATAAAATTGGTAAGTAACATCTTAAACAATTGTATCATGATAATGCTATGTCTGATTTTTACTTTTTAAAGGGAGAAGGACTGTCAGGCAGCTCTTGCTCTATTCAGTGGACGATGGTATGCAGGCCGACAGCTTCATTGTGAGTTTTGTCCTGTGACAAGGTGGAAAACTGCTATATGTGGTGAGTCACATAAGCACTTGGAAAAGAGAGTGTGTTTTACTGAAAGAGTACTTATGGAAGTGAAAAAGAGAGAATTAGCGTGTAGCTTTCAGATCTGCCTAATGTTGCAGTTCATTTCCGTTTGGAAGACAGATATGCTAATTTGCTTGTGTAGATCTAGGAAAGAAAGGGAATATTCATACCATGTCACATTAAGCATCTGAATTGTTCTAGTGGATTTACCTTGGACTGGAAAAGAACATTTGGATCCTGGCTTTGGAAATTGTAATCTTAAGGTGAAACTACAGGAGGTACTAGTTTATCTCTTTAAAAAGCAACAGCAGTTTCTGAACCATCAACAGTTCTTACCAGTAGCTATCACATTTGACTTCTCTATATTTACATGCTTAGATTAAGGTAGTACAATTATTTATGAAAATTGTTTTAAGCTAAAACCTTCATAGCTGCTAAAAAGTTAATTCCAATAAAAGTACATATTGAAAAATAATCTTGGGTGAATTAAATTGATAGGTGGTCAGATGCATGTTTTTCTGTTTGAAGAAGCCATATTCAGTTTAATAAGTTTCTTTCCAGTAGGTACATAATGAAGAAAGAGATTTAACAGGTCTGGTTCATGAAAAAAGCAAACCCTACTCTGTTGCAGGCTTATTTGAAAGGCAGAAGTGTCCAAGAGGGAAACACTGCAACTTTCTTCATGTATTCAAAAATCCAAACAATGAGTTTTGGGAGGCCAATAGAGACATACGTATTTCTCCTGAACGGACTAATCAGTTGTCTAAAAACTCTGAAAGGAGAAACAGATCAAGCCATCGTGATGACTATTACAGCCGGTCAAGGAGAAGGGGCAGCCCAAGCCCAGATCATTCTTACCGGAGAAATGGAGAATCTGAGAGAAAAAAGAATCGCCGCAAAAACAAGAGAAGGCGCCGGTCTGGCAGGTCAAGAAGTCGAGAAAGGAGGAGGTCTCGCAGCAGGGGGAGAAAGAGGAGAGGCCGCAGTCGCAGCAGAAGTCATAGTCGAACACGCAGTAGGAGCAGAAGTCGGAGTTCCTCTCGATCCAGGAGCAGGGGTAAAAAGAGATCAAGCAGCAGAGGCAAAAATAGTGAAACTCCCAAAACAAAGTGAGAATTACTTTTAGAAATTGCTAATTGATCAAACCTAGAGCTGACAAAGAAATCTTTCCAATAGGGCACCATATTTGAGTTTCAAATAAAGTGTTCTTGCACATTAAAATGTTTCTTCCTAATAAAGGAACCTAGTTTATTGTGTGCTAAGCTTCAGAAAATTAAAAGTTTAAGTCCTATATAAGGTGTGAATGTCAAGTACTCTAGCTACTCTGTCCCTCTGAACTGCTGCAACATCTGGATGCATACCAAGTACAAACAGAAAGACAAGTAAAGCTTATTTGGTATATGCTTATTTCTGTGTTATGTGTGTGTTAAGTGTTTACTGTCCCTGTAAGGAGTTAGTACAGAACAGCCCGTGTGCTGTAAATTCACACCACAGCACACTGCAAATGGAAGTCTGTGTAGAAGACTGCCGTTTATATTTTCTGTCTGTTTATGGGAAATCTCTTTCTAGACAAAGTAAATATAATCATGTTGTGAGTTGGAGAAAAGGGATCTAAAAGACATCGCTGTTTGATTGTACAATGCTTGCGCGGTAGGAGCTCTGTGGTCATAAGTGTCGGATTTTTCTCTCTTCCCTGACTGAGCTGCTGAGCTAATTGCCTTCTAGGGATTGCCAAGTAGGCAATAGGCAATAAAGCCAAGTAGGAAGTAGACAGAAGAACAATCAATTTATTCAGTACCTTAATCCTCAAGTAAGAGTGGAGACCATGCACTTGTAATCCTCGACTGAGGATAGAAAATACTTTGCATACCTCTTGGTTGCATACCATTTGTAGTTGAAAAACAACCTGCCTAACCTGTGATGCAGTGGTGGAAAAGCATGAACCTGGTAACTGAAGAAGCATATATGTACTTGTGAAGGCTCAAGATGGTTGCAGCATGGCTAAAGAAGCTGAAGGTTTTATACCCGAAACAATACTTCAGGGTTTTTGGAGAGGAGGAGGTGACTTAAAACCTTTTTAGGCTTATTTTACAGTTTAAGGCACCCTACTGCCTAGCTTCCCTATGGTCAAGGTGGAGAGTAGGGTACATAAAAATGAACTTAGCAGGACAAAACCTTTTTGAAATTACAGCTGTATTAGCAAAGTACCTGCAATTAGGTAAACCCTTACAAATATTTCTTCACTTTTAAATGAAGGATTTGTGCTGTTAGATGGACTGTACTTCACACTGCTTCACTTTAGGTATTTAGCTTGGGCACCCAGGTGTCCTTAGACACTTGGAGAGAGCAGTCTGTGGCACTGAAGTGCAGGTGCCCTGAACGGTCTGCAGAGAAACCTCCTTCCCTTTAGCCTCTCCAGGGAACGTGGGCTCCTGCCTTTAGAGTACAGTTCACACCAACAAAGTTGGAAACCTAAAGTAGACAGGAAGTGCTCCCAAACAGGTACTTGTTATGACTCCAACAGTATAACATAAAAGTCCCATAGAAAATCTGGATAACCAAACTTTACGATAGCATTCCTCACGGCAAGAACGTTTTTCCCCCAGGATAGTTAAGAGTGAATGAACATTGCTTCTTGATATAATATATATATTTTTGCTTTTATAAATGCATACTGCGCCTAGCATGCTGATTATCCATTTTCCTTCTTTCATGTGTAACTGTTGTCCAATATGGCGTAATACAGCAAAAGTGCTATATATTGATGTTCAGTTCAAACCCGACTTTCACTATATATTGTCATAACTGTAGGCAGAATTGTAGCTTAGTTAATTTGATTAAATGTTTTAGTTATTAACAGATGTAGGAATTGTAATTTAATAGCATAACTTTTGAAATAACAACTTTGTTTGAAAGGTGTATTTCCGAGGATAGACAGCACAAAGTTTTAAATTATATTTGAGAAATTTGTGACCACCAGTTTCTCATAATCTATCTTTTCTCTGACTAGACCTTACAGATTTTCCCCAAGGTTTCTATTTTTTCATAGATGCTCACTTGTCTAGTTGGGTCACTTGTGCAGAATGTGTCAAACTCTGGTTTAGTTCCCTGGAGCAGAACGGCAGGGGCATTTCCTAGTTGCTGGGACGCACCACTAGCAGGGCAACCAGCCTGCCTTTCGCTGGTGCTGCCTTGTGTCCCACGACTCGTGCTGCTGAACTAGCCTGCTGCGTACAGCTCTCGTGTGGAAGAGTTGGCTTATAACATCCGCAGTACGTTGTACATCCTGTATGTCATGCAGCAAGCTATGGTTGAGCGTTACCCAAGTAAAATTAATTACCGAGCTCAGACAGAAGCGGTGGCATGGGTGGTGCGAACCAGTGACCAGTCGAGTGAAATAAGCAAAGCGGGCCTCTGTAGGATTAGAAACCAAGTGCCAACTAAGACCCATGTGAGAATTCCACAGGTAATTAGGCTCCTTGTCCCCACAGTTTTGTAATGGGATCTGGGAAGCTGAGCTGCTGTATTTTTAAAATAAAAAAAAGTTTTTATAATTACAAAAAAAAAGACTTGCTCAGAGATGCATGTAAAAATTTAAATATACTTTATTTCTGCTACTATAATGGCTGAAGCTTCAGCTTTTTTTCTTGAGGTCTGGACCCAAACTTACTGGCTGTACATGTGCAGTATAGGACTGGTAGCTGCAATTATCATTCACTTTCACATGCAGTCTGCTTATTACACAGAAACTGAGTGCTGTAGATCTGACATGTAGTTTGCATTTGTTAGCATGAAACCTGGAATTCAACCAGTTTTCAAACTTCAGAGTTCATATATTTCAGTATTGTTTCTCTACTTCATAATCTTAAGTAGTGTTATATGCATGGTTTTGTGTTTCCTTATTAGCTGAGCTATTTATTCCGAAGAGACAAAAAGACTAGAAGTTCTTAAATGTTAAGCTTAGGTTTGGTTTTTTTTTCCAAAGGGGAGAAGCCCCAGGAGAACACAGAAAGGATTTAAATTTGCAAGGAATAGCTTGTTCTCACTGTGTGTTATTCTGCGTATTCCACATAAAAGGACCTTATAAAGTGAATTAATACTGGCCTAGTTTTGTTTTGTTTTATTTTTAATGACTGCTTAAAAGCAGTGGCTTTCAAAATTCCTTTTTTTTTTCAGTTGTGAATTCTGCAAGGATGGGTGAGGTGCTTTAGGGTGATAAATGAAAGCAGGCATTTCCAGAGAGCTGCGAGCAGCCGGCTGGGGCAGCAGTGGGGCCCCCCGGCCAAGGCCTGCCAGGCACCTCATTTCGCAGGCGGGATGGAGCGTGGGCGTTGCTCCTACCCTTCTCCCGGGGAAGGGGATCCTGGCAGTTAGAGCGAGTGTTTCCAGTGGTAGAAGGGGAATAATGGCAGCGTGGTGGGAACTGCTGCGGGCAGAGGCAGTATGACTGCCCAGCAGCATCTAGGCCTGGGGGAACTGGGCTTGCCCGCTGGCAGCAGCAAGCACTCCGGTTCAACCACTCAGTTCATGGCTGCTTCCCAGCCATTTCCCTTTCCCCCTGTCCGGATAGCTCTCCGCCATGGCCGCAGGGCGAGAGGGGTAGCAGGCGCCCACATGCTGAATGCAAGACTTTCGTCTTGTTACGGAGGGAACAAGCCCGCCTGGAGAGGCCTTCTTGCTCTGGCCCTTCCCTCGCTTATAGGGCAGAGGGTCCAAAACACATCCCAAGTAACGCTGCAGCTCTAGTCCTTTGATGACAGCATGTCCTCCTCAGATTCAGTTTTGTGTTACTGCAGTCATTGTATCAGAAATAGCCCTGAGGTTGATCGGCAACATTCCTGTGCGCTAAATAACAGGGTTTTTTTCAAAAGAAATTACAAGAGTCTACTTAAAGACGCTATTGCTTCCTGTCCTGGATCAGCACTTCTTACAAAACATGACAGTCAATGCTAGTTAACAACTTAAAAGCTTAATTTACTTTCTTACATCATCTAAAGAGTGCAGCTGATTTTGCTTTCACTGTAAGTTTGTTGCAATTAAAATAACCCCATTACTCCACATATCCTTCTATTCAGCACTGACGTTATCAGCTGAATTCAGTATCTATCTGGTTTAAAAAAAAAACACAGGATAACTGACAAGTTATGCTTCAGTGAATGAGACTGATTACAAAGTAAGGCATACAAGCATCACCCATGACACACGGTATCTTCACAAAGGCAGCCACAGGGCAACTATCATCAACTCAAAAGCGACAGCAGATGTTTAGGAAGGCTTCTTCGAGTTAAAGACTAGAATTCAGTGATGAAGTAAGACACTCAAGCCAACAATCACCTGCCTAAACAATCCAGAAGTTCTAATTGGTTCTTTAGCCCCACCTCCTTTCCCCATAAGACAGAAAATTTAAGAATCAGAATTTTATTTCATATTAAAGAAATGCCCTAAGATAATAAGCAAGTTCCTCCCATGCTTTCGCTGATAACATCAACCACTTCAGTTCTTTTAGAAAGCTGAAGAACAGATTAATCTGAGAAATTTCTGGTTGACTAGGATTGTGAATGTTGCCTTGACTTGCTCGTAATTCCATTTAAGGAACTGAATATTGAGTTTATATTATCCAGAATCCTCTCTCAATCGACATGTGGTTTGTTTTAATTTTCAAATGAAGCGGCACTACCGCATCAATTTAACATCCACTTTAATAAATGCCATGTTTAAAGTGGTAAGCCTTCCAAAAACTTGCTAATTTATTGCTTTCTGTACAATTTAAATGGATGTAAATAACTAATCTTGGACACAGTATACTCACACATTTTTTAATAAAGTGCTCAAGAACAGGTTAAGCACTGTAATAAAATTTCCCTTTTTTTTTAAGCTAGCACTGAGTAGCCTCTTCTTTCCTACGGATAAAACAGAACTAATTACATATAAACACAAAGCAATGGTGTAAAAATGGACATTTATTACAACTAAACCAATGTGACAGACAGAGGTCAAACAGTTTATTTGTCACAACCACAACAAAGCTTAATCCAGCCAAGCACATACAAGTGACAGCGTAAACTTTAAAAACATGTTTAATACCTAGAAAATTGCTTCTAGTTTGACTTAAGAAATTTTACCACTGCAATCTCATACGCGGGGTCATTCTGCTACCGCTTTAACCTCGTCTGTCCCTGCATGCTGTGCTCTGGGGAAACGCACGCCTCTGCTTTTGCATGCCCAAGGTTAAAAACAGTCTCTAACAATTGGGTAGGGTTAAATCCCTGGAAGGGCATAAGTAGACAAATTCTGAGTGAGTTCACAGGCTCCACCCTGGCACTGCCACAGAAGTGTGCAGACCCACCCTTCTCCAGATGGCCCTTCTGCTGCCAGAAGCATTTGTACTGGGATCTGGATCAGGGGACTTGCAAGCACCAGCACTGAGCCCTTCCCAGGGGGTTAAATTTAACCTAGATCACACCCAGGCCCCCGCCCCGCTCTCCAGATGGCTGCGCCAACGCTTACGCTAGCAGCGCCTGGCTGCTGTCAGCCACAACGCCAAAGCCTAAGTTTTGTGAAAACGTGGCACTACTTACTGAAGTGAAAAAGCCAAAACATGGACTCTTAGAGCAAAGATTACCAGCAAGGGAGGGAAGGAGGGGAACAGCCCTGCCTTCTCAGGGACCACACAGACACACCATCGAACCTGGCTACTCCAAAGTGGGGCACTACCTCTGCAAAACTCAAAAGCACACATGAATCAAATTTCCTGATACGCAACAGGTTTAGTTTATAATTACTGAAAGTCTGCTGGAAGTGTCAAAATATTACTTGACATCACTTTACACGATTTGCAGTGAACCTAGAATGCAAATCTAACATTTAAAAGCCTCTCACTGCGAATTAGTTGGTTCAACAGTGTATCACACAGGAGTTTCACAGGGGTGTGTCGTGTAGAAGTCAAGGACAGCAGTTAAAATGCCACTGACACTTACTGTGTGGGGTTTTTTTTAAGGTGCCTATACACTGGTTAAAGCATGACTAGAACACACCCATAAATACAAGTTTATTTGGAGAGTTTGAAAGAAAATAATTAAAAAATCCCTTTAGTAAAGCTCCTTCTTCCCCACCTTCAAAAGTACCCAATTTTCATTATGCACATCTCTATACAGTCAGAATCCTTGTGTTTATGTTCAGAGCAAGCTAATGTCAGATCTAAAAATAGTTTCCGTATTTGGAAATATGTTGTTGTTGTACTACTACATGCATTCCCTTTTTAGTATAGTAACTTGCACAGTTTTGCCTAAGGTAGCTACACTTAAATATACCATTTCTAGTGAGTTTATCAGTTTGCAGTTTTCTTGCAAAAAATAGTATCACCTTTACAGTTTCTACCAGTTTGATATGCAGATCCTAACAGGATTCTTTGGTATAATGACAAATTCAGTAGTAAACAGGTATTTCCAATCTTTATGCATCAACCGAAATAAGCAAAATTATCACAAGTGATGACTAAAATGGAGATGAACAAAAGTCTTTGGTTGCATAAACACAATATCTACACTATACCATTTCATGTTTGGAGTTGTCCATGTAGCTTCTTTTCACTTAGATATGCTGTGTCCGAATGATACATTTATTTCCTGAAGTTTGCTTATAAAAAACAGTACACTTATTGAAGTCAAATACAGTCTTCCTATAAATGCAGTGAAGGGAGACACTGAGTCAATTTAAATCTAATTCCCTTTCATTTATGGTTTTTGGACTTTAATTTCTTGTTCCCTTTTCAAAAGAGTATTTTTCTTGTAGGCCTGAATGAAGCAGCTCAGCAAAACAGTAATACTGACAAACAGCATCTTACACCATTAGCTAAACATTACAATGAAGGCAGTGAACATTTACAGTATGAAACACTGAGATGTCATCAGCTGACGTGAAGATTTATGTCAATCCAATTTCTTCAAGTACACTACGTGGGGTCTCTGCTTCCTACGGAGGGAAAATTTGAGACAGTGGTAAATGGACCCTGTGCTTTGTTGAACAGTACCGTACATGAGTTAGTATGAAAGATGCTTAATTAAAAAAGCTGAAACACATGAAAAGATAAGAGTACTGCAGTTTGCAAACATGGTATTAGCTGCATTTCTCAAAGAGCTGTTAATTAGATTGTCATGGTTCACGGGAATAGCTGGTAGATTTTATTGCCCTTAAGTGCAATAAAAATAAAGCAATTCAGTTGTACCAGCAGGAAACAAATCACAACCCAGTAACAGAGATATGAATTGGGGAGGGATGGGCAAGCATCTTGCAGTGGAATCAGTGATTTTTGTGGTGAATTGTTTCATGGGTCTCAAAAATCTGTTACAGAAGAATGAATAAATGGATGAATGAAATGACTGGCACTACTAAGATACAGTATCCCTTAATTGCTTTATAAGGAGCTGAAATTGTTGTGTGTTTGTTTTTTTTTTTTTTTTTTACACCAGTCCCATGCTTTGTTCATAAAACCCGGTCAAGGTACCTTGAAACCCCTGGTTCCAATAAATTGACCCCTACAGAAGTAGAGGAATCACCAGGATTGGAATTCTATTATTCCACACCAAGCATAAAGTTTTAGGTTAATTCTAACCTTAAAGAGCTTTGTTTAGATTTACAACAAGTCATTTAATACAAAATTCTGAAGGATTATAATTTGTTTTGTATTCATTATTCCTATAGCATCTGAAAAGAAATAGTCGTTTAATTAGAAATATGATGCTGTCCTTTTCCGTAGTTATTAACAATATCATAGTAAATAAAAAGGGATACTGTGTCCTTATGGAAACATAAAGTGTTGTAGTATCCAGGGCATGAATAAACTTACTTTAGCATCCTAAAACAAGACATGTCATGAAGCAGAAAAAAAGCAGATAATAGTTAAGGCAGCAAACAAATTATTTTTCAACCGCTTTCTAAATAGTCTAAATATTTATTTTTAAAAATTGTCAGTAAAATACATAATTAAACACCTTAAATCTTACAAATAACACCAACCTCTCTATAAACCTTGACTATGTAGCACAAAACAATCAAGTTTACAGTCCTCATTCAGTTCATATATAAGGTAATTTAGTATTGAAGGAACAAGCTATGATATTTTAAAGGCAACTTGATTTGAAAGTCAGTCAGCACTTTGAATAGGCCACCTGTGAGCACTTCAAGATGGCTTCCAAAATCCAGCAGCAAGTAAGAAATTGCAAGAAAAAGCCAAGTTAAAACTGGAAACAAGATACTCTGTGTATTACAGGGTTTTTTTCCCTCTGATGCAATATTTAAATGTTCTTGGAACTGCACTGACCTTGATAAAGCCAGACAGGATGGCACAATTAAAGATTTACACGTTTGTATACAAATCCCCCCAAAGGAGACACTGATTGAAGAAAAGGCTATGCAGCATTTTTAATACAAGATGTCGTATTATATTCCCAGATTACTTTGTTGCATTCGTTTTAGAGGACATGTCTCTCCCCTATCCACCAACTTAAAAGCATTTTACTAAAAAAAAAAAAAAAAAACCTACATGCTTAACTACAGCAACAGAATTCAGAGTATTTAACAGAATATAAATTCTCAGGCATTTCTGGGTCTTGAAAACATTTGTAATAAAACAAATTTTCACTGTTTTCAACTGATTACATAGCAGTGGACACTCAGTGGTGAAACAGGATATTCACTATATTACCTGAAAAAAAAGTTGCTCAATAGCTATGAAAAAATACAGTGCTCTGCTGTTAATATCTTTAGAACAGTTTAGTATTATTGTCTCCACTGCCCAAAGTTGTAGGTAATTTTCACCAGGCATATACTTAAATAAAGATTAAATGTCTTCAAGTAAATCAAGGTCATTGGCACACTATGAATTTAAAGCAATGTATTTCAAAGACATTGGCTACTTGTCCACAGATATCTCACCAGTAAAACTCAGTAAGATTTTAATTTTTTAATACTACAGCAGTAACCTTGAGGCAGACGTGCATTCTTAGATTCACATGAACAATATAAACTCAAAAGGAACACCTAAAGGCTAATGTGTTTTTCTAAAGGAATAATTTCATCGATTATTACTTTTAAGAAACAAATAGAATTAACTATGTTTTGTTCACATTATTTGTTTTAGGAAGTGTCAAACATTTTATCCAATTGTTATGGAAAACATTCTGCAGTATTACACACTACCTGCAGCTCAGAATCACCCAAGGCAAACAATGCAAATTTGAAATGTATCAGAACACAGATGAGGAAAAAAAGTCATTCACATGAGACAAAAGTGCATGCAATACTTTATTTCAAACATGCCAGGAAAGCTAATTCATTACCTAGTCGTTTAGAAGCAAGCAGCTGTATACAGATAACAAGAAAAACAGCATCTCATTACAGCTCAATGCACAGCATTTTAAGCCAACAGGCATGAAATAATGCAGGCTAAAGCAGCATTAACCAGACATTCAAACACATTGTTAATGTCTTACAGAAAAAAGGCAAACTTGGAAATGGAAAACCACTCCTATGATCTTGCTTTTTAACATTTCAAAATGCTGCAAGTCCAATCAAAATCTTTTGTCTAATCCCCTAATTCTCCAATTTTTATGTCAGTTTAACATTTGAAAGGTAGTGCATTACCACATATAGTACGCTGAACTAGCTGATTGTGGTTAGTCTCAGTAACTACCTCCTTGCTAGTTACCCTTGAACAATTTTCAGAAACGGCATTGGTTTTAGGATACAAATTATTTTCTTCTACTAGGCAAACAGAGGATGCAATACATGCCCTCTCACCCTGCCCACACTTTTTAATTGAAAGGTACTTATATACATCCTTGTGGCAGTTCTCCAATATACAAGGTAGCCTGCACTTGAAACTGAAAATGCCAATTGAAGGACACGTATTTCAAGTATGCTGCTAATGGACTTTAAAAAAAAAAAAATCTTTCCAACCCTAACCATTTGTAAAGCAATGAACTTGTTCTCTCCTTCAGCAAGCAGCAATTGTTCAACTACTCACAAGACTGTTTTGAACATTTAAATATAAATGTTGTAACTTCAAATTTACCTAAGTAGTTCTCTTTGCCTTAATCAATTCTGCCTTCCTCTTCTTTATAAGGTAAGTCACACCATTGTGCCAGTCTCAGAAAAGGATATTGGTATGTGCATCTTTAAGATGCAAGGTATGTGTAGAATTGTGTGTAGTATCATTTAATACTTGTGTGTATACACATTTCACATACTACTCCTTCACTAGCTTCTCTAAGTATTACCTTCATCTACAGGTTTTAAGTGTATGTTTAAATACCACCATAACTTATTTGAAAGATAAACACAGGTCACAATGTTACAGTATAGGTGTTGCAGTTTAGATGTTTAGCTCAGAAAACTCTACAGAACTTGTAAGCACAAGACTTCAAGGTTACACACAATAAAAAAGTTAAACCATATGCCAACAAGCACAAGTTTCGTTGAAATGAGACATATGAAGAGACAACACTGTAAAACAGAGGGGGAAGAGGAAAGTACAATAGCAGAGAATGGTTGTGGTATTTATTAGATTCAAGATGACTGGATTCACCAAGCTGATGATAATGTTCTGTCATGAGTAAGTCACTGGTCTATCTCCTCTGAAATTCTGCATGCATGATGAAGCCATTTAGTACACTGGGACATTAAAGTATTCATGACGTGGCTACAAAAGAAATGTACATATTCTTATACATAATAGAAAAGGTGGACAGATATGCAAGAAAACAAAAAGATTATCTCACTGATATGAAAAGGACTCAGTACAGAAATACAATATTGTATTTTTGACTACTCTAGGCATCCAAGGGGAAGGGCAGGGAGAACCATCATTTTAGCCCTCCCATACTTGCGTGCTAGGTCCAACAAGATACAGAACAACCTAACATCATAATTACTGTATTATGTAAGCTCAGAGCTTCTTCTCAGCCAAAAATCCTTTGAAGCTGAGATACTGTTCCAGAGATGGACCACCCTATGTATCTGCTCCGTTCTAGCCTCTTCAGTAGACATTGACTATTGGCTACTGTCAGACACTGCACCGGGCTAAGTGAACTTTTGACATCACCTACCATATCCGCTCTGATAAACACACATCGGTAACAGGCCTCTAGAACATGGTTGTGAGCAGCACCATGCCAGGGTAGTACAGCAGTGGCATTATTTGTGACAAAAATTATCTTTCTATCAAAGAGTGCCTGTTTAAAAAAATGGTAGGTATCTGAGAGACCTCTCACAGCAGGCAAAGTTTTCTTCACTTTTGAATTATGCCACTGAACTTAATACTCTATTACTAGCATGAACATTCATATACAATTGGTTGAAAGAGGAGCTGGAAAGCAAGCAATACTCAATTTTTTGTATTAAAATCAGTGCCCTGAAGACAAATTAGGACATTTTTAATGGAGTAATAGCAATTTAGGAGTATCAGCCCCACGTATGCCCATTACACATCTTCTGGGAAGAAAACAGAAAAAAAGCACAAAGCAACTCTCTGCATATCAGTTAACATCTTTCCTGATGTACCAACACTAGATTTTAATCTATTTTAGCATCCCACTCCCTGAAATTATAGAAGTCTTACAACAGATCTGAGGAAGTTCCCATGACTTCTAAAGCTATCAATTTCCTCTGTGTCATCTCAGTTTATTCACACATTCAAGCTTGTATATTTTTAAATTCTAATCTCCAATTACAGAAAAGCACAACAAAAATACCCCGGAGGCTTTACAGGATTTATACTGCTTTTCAGTATCAGTAATCTGAACATTATTCCATAGTAGCTAAAATTATTCTGAACAAGCCAACTACAAATCCAATAGTTCTCAGAATAACACCACCTATAGCTCAGTGACAGTTGCAAATAAGTTGTATGAAGCCTGCTGTGATTTTTGGTATTACTCAAAAGAATTTGATATATAATACAGAATTAAAAATGTGAATTTTAACTCTTAAAACCTCTCTTACTGCTTAAGTCAAGTGTCAGCCTACATTAAAAACAAAATGCTGAGGCATATTCCTAACTGGAAAAAGAATTGCATGATGGTAGTATACAGTACTAATCTCAAGGAGTAGGAGCTTTGACTAAAAAAAAATATTAACTTTAGAACTGCTGGAGCCTCCACAGACAAAAAAATTCCCAGAGAGGTACTTATGGAAAACTTGTACTTTACTTACACTGTTGGCATGATAGATTCATGAAGACAACTGAAAAGCAGGCATATTTGTTACAATCGCAAATGTCCAATTTTTACAGCTTTGAATTTTCAGTTTTTACCTGGAACATGCATGCACACATGTGACTGTGATCCTCCTCCTTGTTGAAAAAAAAAAACAAACAAAAACTCAGGTCTTCCAGTGTTTCACCCTTGGAAACCTGGAGCTAAAGTTAGTGTCTTCATCAAAATGCTTGTCAAATCTCGTAACAGATTTCTCCTTAATTTTTCAATAGTTCTCTGGACAGAACGCAGAACGAGAGCAGCTCATTTTCTAGCACTCTTATGAGGCTGATTACCATTCATTGTTGTTGTGTTATCCCAGGCTGCACACATTCTTTAGCATACTCTCTGGCCTGGAAGCACTGACCATGTTGCCTTTTAACACAACTATTATGAACAAATAAGGACATGGAAGTGTTTATGTCATGTTTATCTACCTGTTACCCTTCAGTACTTTCCAAACTTCTACTCTCCCCCACGGCCCTAGGATACTCCCCATCCTAGTCATATTTTCAATGGTTTATAACTCGAGGAATTAACTGCCTTTGAAGCAAAAATCCTGGTACACAAAATTAGATGACTGACTCAAATTACTGTTATGGGATTAGTGTCTCATCTTGACAGAAACTTCTATCTAATGATAAAGCAAGATAGATTGCCAGATAACAATAGGAAGAAAGTGGTTATTTTGCTCCTGGTGACTTTTTCGTTTACAGAACATGTAAACACCACCTGCAACTATACTAGCAATAAGCTGACACTGTAGAGGTGAATCTAAAAGATTAAATGGAAGACAACAGTACTGAGATATGAAGCGATAACACAGCAATATTCTGAGATTGAAAACACTGCAGTTTCAGTGAGACCTCTGTAGCCCACCAAGGACATCCAAGTCCATCAAACACAGAGGGTCTAGCACTGTGGGCAGCCTGACAAACAACAGAAAGGAAAATAAAATTTTGACAAATTATTTGCCATCACAGAACTACAGTATCTCATAAGCTCCAACTATGACTTGTTAAATTTTTCACTGTGTTCTCTGCATTGTCTCCAGAGTAGTCAGCCAGAAAGGACAATTTGGGTGAAAGGACAGACATCAACTTCTACAATCAGGATGCAGACTACCTTGCCTTCCTTCCGTGGGACTCTGCAAACCTTAGACAATACCCTGAGCCTGTGAAGCACATCCTTAGAATAGCTAGCGATCTGGATCTAATGAGTTTATAAGTGAGTTGATCTAGCAATGGTATCCTTACAGCACAATACAGTGGCAAACTAACATGAAATACTACCTCTGAAAAAATCACCATTTAAAAATTTGATGTTAATTCTTTATCTGACTTCAGATAGGTCTTAGATCCTAGTTTTGCCCAAGCAGTAATAGCTCTACAGTACAAGCCGCACGCTGCAATTCCACAGTGTTTTAAAGTTACTAGAATTCATCTTTTCAAGCTGACATCTGTGTTTACAACTAATTTTAAAAAGCCAATAATACTCTCTGAAATTTGCAGCTTGAGTCATTACAGATTTTTAAATTAGAAAAATGGTAGAGTTGATTTGAGTCAACAGAACTATTTATCTAGCCCAACCCCAACTGACATTTTTCTCAGCCAATTTTGTCATGACCCAACCTAATTAAAAATCATAATCAAACTAAAATTAGAAAGGACTCCATTTAATCCAGTCCCCCAATCAGCATACCTGTAACATTCCTGAGAGATACTTAATCTGTTAAAGGCATCCAGTGAGGGAAACTTTTTGGTTTTTAAGTATATTTGCCCCCAGGCAATATATTTAAATGCTTCATTATCATCACCACTGGAAAATTTGCCTAACACCTACTTTGAAATTATTTTCTTGCTGCAATTTAAGCTATTTTATGCGTGTAGTGGACAAGAAAACAGTCTATTTCCTCAGGCAAGAGAGCAACAAGAAATTATTTATGCCTACACCAAACTGACCCAAGTTCAGCGTTTTGCAGTGCTGCCATTTTACGGACAACATCACACAGCAGTGACATAGACTTCATGAATACATGGCACACCTTTTTCAGGGAAACTTTACTTAAGTTTTTAACTTCTTTCCCATCAAAATCGGCACAAAGCCTATGAAGGCAAGCCATGTTAAACTGCAGGCAAAAATTACAACTGCTACCTTTACATAAAGGCTTGGCTTCTTTGACATTCAGCATCTAAACAAACCCCAAGCTAGAACAACAGACAAGATGTGGTACCATGGAGTGCACAGCAGTTTGGGAAAAACTTCTACAGAAGTTATGGGGAAAAGAGAGAGGACAGATGCGGGTTTCTGTTTAAAAACATGAAGTTCTTACAGTAGGAAGAGATTAACATTTAACAAGCACTTCTTTAGCAATGCTTCAGAAGGAATTACTTTTACACTCTACTACTTAATCTTTATTAGGAAATATTTCTAATGAAAGGCTGCTTCAGGAAATTGCTGCTGTTCACTTACTCTACTATTTTGAAATCCCTGAAAATGCATCTGTTTCCCCATTTTTAGTTAGCTAACTATTCAGACACTCCAATTACATGGTTATTGGGAAAATTCTACTTTACTTTCAATGGAAGGCAAAGTGTTTTCTCAGAGAGCCTAGAAACACCCATGAGGTCTTGAACATGTTCAAAGACAAACATCAACTATGACACTGTTCAAAAACAAAGAAAAATCCTACATCAGTGCCAACTCCAAGTCATGATCTTGCCTGCAGCTTCCTGTACAGAGAAGACAAAAAAAGAAATCTTCAAGATTGGTGCAAATTAGTCAACACAATACTGAACTAGAGTCTGAAACAGCAACAGTTGTCATCTAAGTGTTATTCAGCAAAACATCCTAGCATATGCACACACTACAGCTCTAAAACATCACTTCAAGGGACCAGAAGGGTATTACATAAGATCAGCAGCGGCCTGCCTGCCCCCCTCTCAAAAGCAGAAGCAAAAATAGCCGTGGAAACTTCATGTACTGTAACTGGATAATAGTGGGTGCTTCCTCCGTCTTAGTTGCTATTCTGATCTGCTGGATCAGAGGTGATAATCGCTCCAGGAGGCAGTGCTTTATACCTGCCAATCAGTTGCTATGCAGTAAGCTATGAAGAATTGAGAGTCTAAGGGTAAGGATGATTCTAAGCATCCACTGGAGGCTCCATTTCCCCACCACAAAAACACAAATGCTCTAAGCAAATACTACTGCTGAATACTTTGTATCGTAAAACTAGAGCTAAAATTACTACAAATCACTGAGTTCTCTATCAGATAATCCCACAGTGTCTCTATGTTTGGCAGTTTGCCAAACTACGCACATAAGGATTCATTAATGTTTTCTTACATTTTCTTCCAGCACTGCAGCTACAGGTTTGCATTACTTATTCCCCTCTGCTTAAGGAACCATTTCTTAAACTGCAGGGCTGTATCTTTGAAGGGATGACCAGAATATACTGCTGTAACAAGCCATGTCACATCCAGTATCATTCAGCTTCCATGGCAATGGCATTTAAGCATTCCCCTTCTTTCCTGTTCCTGCAGCATTTTGCCTTCCTGTAGTTGTTTGGACAAATGATTGCAGGGCCAAGTTGTAAACATGGAAAAGCAAAGTTGCTGATTATATGTTGTTAGAAATGAACAATTTAAATTGGATCAGTTTAAATGGATCTGAAATCCAGTTCTAGAAGAGTCATATAAATAGTTTGCCTGGCACAAAGGAAAGAGGGAGGGAAAGGACGCCTGAAAACTCTGTTAAGTCAGTAATGCTGCTGAAGTTCCTTGCTACAGGCCTATGACTCAAGCCAACAGCAGGGGTGTAGTATAAGACAGGTAAATTAGAACTTACCTAACTATGCTAGCTGACTTGGGAGTTCACAGCAGACTTGAGTCAAGACAAGATACATGGGGACCACTGGTTTTTTAAAACATTTAGATACCCTGGGAATTGTTAAAAATAAAACGTAATTTAAGTTAGACTGTTAGCTTTAGTAGAAGTCCTGGCTGCCACCAAAAGCAGCTGCCTTTTACTTCCCTTTTCAGCGCCACTGCTTTCCTCCTCCTGGCACATCCTTCATGCTCCCTGGCTTTAGCTAACAAGCTAGAAGCCACATAATCACAGGGTAAGTGGATCAACGCAAGTGCCACCAGGAATGATCAGGCCTTCTCAACAAGAGTCACTGTCAGCATGGTTTTAGGCGATGAGGAAACTGCACCCTGACTCAAGAGCATGACTAACACCTGTAAACTGCTCTTGATAGAAAGCATAAGTTTTGTTCGGCAGAACTTCCGTGTACAATAAAAAATTTCACCCTGCCTAGCTGTATACCGCTTAAGTTTTTTAAACATTGTATAAGGCTTACCTTACATTTAACTAAATTCTGTATGGAATAGACTCCTTCTAAATATGTGGCTTATTATACTTGCCCTACAGCACATGAACTCAACACCCTAGTTTACAACCAAATCTGAAACAGCCCTCAAAAAAATGAAATTCTACTAATTTAGTGCTTTTTTATGCTTGACAGAGTAACACAGATTAAGTAATCTGAAGGTGTATAACCTACAGTTAAATATCAGGTTAACCCAAGCACAGAAGCTATATGAGTCAAACTCCTCCCCTTGTCCAAAGACAACCTTCTTTACCTCAGGTGATCTTTCTTTAGCATAGATTATCCTCATTCCTATATACAAGCTGCAGTTCCTTCCAGCAGGAAAACTACTCCCATCTCCCATCAGGTGCAACCATCTATCTGTCCCTCTCACCCCCACAGATGCCATCCCCTTTTCTTCATATTCTGTGGAGTCATGACAACCATGTAAATTAAACTCTGTACACAGAGACTATTCCTTTCACTCCTTCCCAGGAACAGTAGCAAATGGGAAAAAACATCCCATGGACATTGGATAATGCCACTGCCCCAAATTACTGGGGACAAAGCACATTTCTTCAACTAAAACTGTGCCCATACACAGAATTCATCAGGGACATACTGTAAACAAATAAACTGGAGTCACATAGAATTTTCTAAGCCTGAGCTTGCATGTTCCAGAATTGGTCTTTGTAGCCATCTAAGACAACAAAGACGACTGAGACTCCTAAGTAAATGCTCTATGCTTAGCATAGATCCCAAACCGTATAAATACTTTTTAAAGTTTTAATCACAAGGAAACCTACAGTCGCAGTATTAATACTAACCTCACCACAAGAATCACACTCTTTGTACATGAACTTGTTATCATGGAGAGAAAAAGCAATAAACATGGGGAAAAAAAACCTGTGGAAAAAAATCAAGCTTGAGCATTTAGGTTTTCTTATTGCTGTTTTAGAATACGTCCAAACTTGTAAGAAACTTTATTTTGAACAAATGACTTGTTGGCTGCCCTAAGTCCAGAGGTATAATAGGCAAGCAGGTTATTAGCTACTCGCCACTCCCCAAAGATCAACAGCTATATCATATACTAGGTAACTTTTAAATGGTAAAAATATCCATACACCAACACTGAATTTGATATTGAACATGTTAAAAAATATTTTTGTCTATTAATAATTTTCTTTTGTTCTGAAACTAAATCCTGATATTTATAGAGCTGCATATGAAATTAGATCCATTACTGCAGTTCCACATTACAAAAGCCAATTTGTTTACTGAACTGCTTGTTTATCATGGTATCAAATAAGCAGCGGACTAATTAAGTTTTCTCCAGCAAATCATTTTCATGTGTGTTTTAAACTTGCCTTATGTAAAATAAAATCTTACCTTTATTAGTAGGACTGCCACAATGTATTCACTTATGCTTTGAACAAAAATATGTTGCAATGCACTATATATGCAAATAAGCTTTGTTCTGTCATGCAGCATCCGGCACTTGATATACAGTCAATTGCAGCAGCACCCAGTCTTTTTAGGGCCCATTTTCTTTGCACAGCAGATGTAAACAGCTCATTTTCCAGTAAATACACATTTACATGAGTTGATTGTAAGTAAACAAAGCCAAACATCTGTTTAGTTATTAGTTTTGGTATCCATTTCTCTAACTTGCATTATCCCACTTAATTATCAACACCAAAGAAAGCTAGTAGAAGTCAGACACTTCAAGTTGATGCGGTTAGTACAAAAAAGGAAAATAACAGGGAACACTCAAAGCACTCTTCAAAGATCATCATGCAAGTGTTGCAGAAAGTTAAGCCCATCACCCATTTTCTGTTTATTCTTGCAAGGACTTAATTACACGTGCAGCAGTCTTTGCATAGCACCCGTTTAATCCATGCCACCAAAATGGTAAACTTGGTAGTTACCAATCATTTAGATGGGGGTCAAAAGGGCTAATGCCCTAGATTATCCTTAATCATAAGATATCCTCAGACAAACCTCCCCAGTCTTCATTCTGGCTCTACAAACACAAAATCAAGCAGTAGTGAAAATGTAATACCAACTACTTAGTCAAGAAAAACAAAACAAAATCCCAACACCCACTCAATTATTTACAGCTTATTTCCATTTAAAACAAAAGTTAAAAAATATTCTATACTATATACAAAAGTAAATTCAGTTATTTCACTCAAATATGTTTCAGCTATGGTTATTCTTTAAGTTAACACTATTTTATTAGGTCCTACTAAAGTCCACTGTTAAGGAAGCAAACAATAGAAATGCATCAGTAAAAAACATGTTCAAAAAACCTCTTATTTTTCACTTCTTAACAAGAAAAAGGATATTAGTACCTTAAAAGAATACGTTCTAGAGAGTTTTTTTAGAAAGCTTCACCTGTGCTCGAAGGAATATTAATTCAAAGATTTTTTTTTTTAAATGAGAACTTAAGATCAGTTGTTCATTATTATAATAGACTGAGAGTGTAATAGAATAGGATGCTACCAAATTTACATATATTTAATTCAGTGACTAAGTTTCACACAGTATTATTACTAACATTGATATTGAAGTAAGATTTGTTTCATGAAGGGAAATAAGAGTTTCATTCAACATATCTACCTACCATCCCTGAAGTAATTTAAACAATTTAGTTCAAGAGCTATGCAGTCATGTTTACTACTGTTACTTGCTGAGCTGTCTGTGATAAGCCAGTCATTTTCATGTAGTAATGCTTGGTGCAGAGTTGAGCACTTTCACTTTAATCCATCTGTTAATCAAACATACTTAGGTTTCTCAAAGAATTATGAACAATAGGTCTTCTCAGACTTTTTTTTGCCTTTTTAAAATAAAATTTTCAGCATAAGATTTAAAATATATACACTTTTAATGTATCTTGATATCCATCAACAGAACTACTACTGTTGCTAGACAACTTGGCAACAAAAAAACATAGCTTCTCCCTTAAAAATAAGTAAAAGCCCCAAAACACACAGCAGCAATATGCCTGACATCTGTACAACACACAGATAAGACGACAAAGAAATGAGAATCTAAAAACCAAACACAATGGGTTGCCTCCTGGGGGAATTCATATTCTTTTCACCTACTATTCTGTAGCTCATCTTCACAGGTAGTGAGAATTTTAGGAAAGGGTAGTAGTACTGCAACATGACACATCATCTCAGACACCACAGTAAAAATGGAATTTCCTCCTCACTATCTCAAGGTTCAAACATTAACATTGCTCTTTTCAGCATTCTGCCAGATTCAGGGAACATGTTCTATTAAAATGCAGATTAATGTGCTCATTCAGAAAGAGCATAATTTTGAAGATAAGATACTCGTACTGTCAAGCAGTCTTCTGCAATTGTTCATTGAATTTACTATGTTTATTGACCAAAAGCACGCAACTAAGCTCCTGAAAACAGCTATGGCATATTCAGCACTGCTAAAATTTTCATTGTATCACCCTGACACAGTACTTCTACAGATGGCAATAGAAGAATACTTCCGGAGAAAAATCTATCAGTTCAGTGTACAGATAATAAATATACCCTTAATAGAATTATAATCTATGAGGAGTTCAGTGTACTGTTAATACACCCTCAACAGTTCTACAAGGACTGCTTGTATCTGTGAACTATCAACTTCATGGGTAGTTTTGTGAGGTGTATGTTATTGGTTAGTATTGGAATTCACATCAGAGAGGGTACTTACCAGGCAGCAAGGACTTCACGTACACTAATTTGTCTGTCTTACCATTGAAACTTCCTAATTTGCATTGACTGAATGCATACTTAATACTTATATGGAAGACTCCTTCCCCACAACTTGTTGATTCACAAGAACTTCTAATCAGCATTTTGCTTTCTTTAATAGAGTAAGATTACTCACATCTTACATGCATACAGACTAAACAAAACAGCTGGGAAAAAAGGAGAATATTATGGAAACAGCTTTACTAAAATGGTATTTTAAAGGTCTACACAAAAGCTGCTTAGGTGAAAAGCAGACTTGCTTTCTATCGTTTTCCATTCATAAAGCCAAGGATAGATTAAGATCTGCCAACATGTTTCTGGAAAGACAACTGGATTTCTAAAGCATTTGGAAATCACAGCCTGCCAATCTATGATAAATCCTAAGCATCATGACACATCCAGAAAAGAAACTTCACAAAGAACATTAAGATACTGAACTTAATAAAAAAATAAATAAAAATTAAAAAATTAAAAAAAAAAAAAATCAAGAGTCACATACAGACCAGTAAAATATTTAAATTCTCAGAAAAAGGGTAGTCTGAGAATGGGAGGGGTGAAGTATGATACGATAACTTCCTGGATGTTCAATGACACTTTTTCAAGACCACATTTAAATCTGAAACGGTTAACTTCCCCTCTTCCCACTCCTACTTGGGAGAAAAAAAAAGAGATGCAGGTTCTAGTATTAATTTTCTGGACCAACTCCTATTGCTTTAAACGGAAGAGTATGGTTTGCTAGGTATTTGCAGTAAAGCCTAAGTCCATGGTACAAGGACATTTCAAAAATACCTACTAAAAATAATGGAAACATCTTTGATAAAGGTTTACAGACCTGTCTGCTACAATTAGATTTACAACTAGTTGTCTGTAAAGGTTTGTTCCAAACAGAAGCCATGTTCCTATGATTCCTGATTATGTGTACTTTTACAGTTCATTCCATCTAAAGTCCAGCTGAATTTATATTAGGTATTTATGCAGCCATGAAGACGTCTTAAAAAAAACTGTTGGCAGGTTTTATCAGTGATTTTATAAACTCAGTAGTCTATAGTACAGTCAATGACAAGCAAAATAGCTACAAACATGTACATATAACATCAGAAATGCAATTCTATGAAGATTTTAAGTCATTTTTTACTTGAACAGAATGCTACAAAGAGCAAAGTAATTAATACAAAACATACACAAAGAATAGATGACAGCATGACAAGACTTGGAACTTTTAACTGACAGGTTTGGAAATACCACACTTGCGTAGTTCCACACAATGAAACACTTTGTAACTTTACTATCTCCTTGTTCTCCTATGAATGCTGAATTTAAGCAACAGTGTAGTTTTTATGACAAGAATAACCTGTATCATAACTGAACAAGTACTCAAACTTTCCTAAGACGAGATGCAAATAAATTCTTCTAAAGTGAAGCATATTATATATACACAATGTTATAGAGTATGACTATAGTCAAGCATGTATACAAGACCTACTTCCTTCAAAAAATAACAACCATCTGTTCAACTGATGTGGAAAAATGAACACAAAAGCAACAAACCTCTTCACTTAGGCCCAATGTGCTTTGTCTTGTTTTTCAGTAATATGTTTTGTGACAAACTATGCCAGTCTTTAAGAGCAAGCAATTCAGTTTTTTATTCCCAAGACTGGGAGAAAAAAAACCTACCTCTCACACTTGAAGTATCTTAACAAAAAAACATTTCCCCAAGTATGCATTTCCTCACCTACTACTTACAAAGCACCTACATTTTGAAGAGAACCATTAGGAAACATGTTATACCTCAAAAAGAAAGTAATTATGTTGCATGTACATTCCCAAACTGGGCTTACTTATTCTGCTTATGTATAGACCTCACCTATCACATAAAACTAGATATAGTTTCATTCCAGGTTCTTAAATAATGTCTGGAACCAACACCATAAACAAGTTCACTTTATTTTTGATCAATGTATCAGAGTCAATAACTTCAATATAAATGGACAAGGCATACACTTCATACATAAACCAAAAGATCAAACAATCTAACTGCATTATAACCTCTTTTCCTGCTACATATCCAACATCCTTCAGGGACCGAACTCTGAAATGCATTTTACAAAAGTGTCAGCTACCAAAACTCTACCACAACTTACTGTATCTTCTACAAGCTGGGAAGGATTCCCAATCCACAAAGATCATAGCCGTTTCCTAATCCTTAAATAATGAACTACCAGCATATCCCTTTCTCATTTGTGGTAACTCTTATGACTCCCCACAGATCTTCTGAACTGTAATTACAGATCATTATCTGTGCCTAAAAATCAAACACACACGTCTTAAGAACTGCAGTCTTAAACTGACCGACGAAGCTGACTACCTACCTGAAACCAAGCTAGAAGTTACACATGAAGAACAGACCGCTACCAAGGCAGTCAGATCTCCATTATAATAAAGATTTCATTATTCATTCTTGTTTCACACCAAGAGGAATAAAATATAGCTGAGGCAAATAATGTCACTGCCAACATAGGAAGGCAGTCTATTTCAATAGTCTATATTTAAAAGTGCTAACATTAAACGAAGACTGAATTAATTGCATTAATTATGGTAAGTTTCTCAGGAGACTAGTAAGAAACAGGTGCTTGCTTACGAAGGCTGCTTCCTAAATCAGACAAAAAAATCTTATACTCCCACCCACTCCAAGCTTATCAGGGATTCTCTTTTGTCATTGCTAATGCTAACATTCCTTTATTTTGTCATATCTCAAGGACAACCTAATACCATCTCTCCACTATTATGCATACCTTCAAACCTACAGTTTCCAATTAGCATATTTCATCTCCAAGAACAAAAAAAATTTCATGGCATATGTTGGAAAAGAAAATTTGGTGAATTTTCGAAGATGCTCATTCTAAAATGAAAAGCTTAAGTCCACATAGCAACCCTAAGCATCCAGCGCAAGTCAGCTGACATTAACAATTTAAGCACCCTTCTGGATATAGGATGAGGTGAAGGCTTACAATAGCAAAGGAGATACGGTTAATTGATAGCATATCTATTATTCTTCATGTGGAAGGACTGGTAGATACTATCTGAGGCCAAACTGCAAAAGCTTAATAAAAAACATTCACATAGCTTTTTTATTTGTGATATTACTAAGATAGTGATGAAAACAAACAAGTGTGATTTGCTGATCGATCCACTGGTCTTTTTATTGAGGTATCTCTTAAAAATTTTTTTTTTAATATTTCAGATGTTCTGCTATCAACTACTAGAAGAATACATACACACCTATCCCTGGACAAATGGGGATAATTTCCGAAATACTTTTATAAAAATTACTAACGATTAATAACAAAAAGAATTTTCACTCAAAGCCAAATTCTAGGAACTTTTTTCTACTTCAAATGAAGATGAGCAAGTCTGCAGAGTTTTGCTTTTAAGTATATACAAAACTGGGCACTGTTTTAGATATGAGAATTACTAACTCCTTGATTTTAATGTTTTAGCAAAGTGAATGACCACGAACTTCCAAGCACCATACTGAATTACTTGGACTATCAACTAAACACAGAAATTAAACTTAAGTGGAAAAAAAAAATCAGATGCTCTCTTTTCCATAGAACATCTTTTGCTGCTAGTTTCATGCATTAAAAAATTAACTATCATGAAATCATGGACAGGATTATCTTTTAGCTGTTCCACATACCACATGTATATAACTCATGCAGCAACATACCGCATCTGCCAGTTTTCTTCTCTCAGTATAACTGAGTTGTTCACACAAGCAAAAACCCCCTACCTTTTCATAAATGCATGCCTTTGTAATCACTAGTTAAGTATTTAAAATTTCTATAGCAAATTATATAAATTATCAAAGACACGTGACAGCATTCTTTTGAACAGCAGCATTTCTAGCAATAGATTTATGACAACGTATGGCAGTGCTGGAATAATTAGTTTTTACTACCATTCACATGGATAATACAGCCAGTATTGACAACTGACTATTGGTAAGTTATCAGGTGGTAATAAATGGGGGTCTAGGGAATGAATATTCAAACTGAGCACATTATTGAAGAGCTAACGAGACAGTGAAGGTGAAAAAGGCTTAAAAAGTATGTTTCAGTCACATGAACTCTAGCAGTTATTAAGTGGACTGCACAGCACCAAGAACTTAATGACAAACTGAAGTAGGTGCTCAGAAACAGAAGGACATTCTGGAAAACTGCCACAGAAAATACAAGTAGACAAGGCTACTAAGAATTAATTCACTATTCAGCAGTTTATGCCTCTGCATATTTTATTTTAACATCATGCAAAGAGCCACATAATGTATTTGTAATGATTTTCCTTTGTGTAAGTATTCTGTACAGCTTTTAATCTTTAAGGTGTTTCATACATTCATGTATGTAGTGTTACTAATTAATAATGTTGTGCATTCAACACTGATTAATAATTTTTAAATTAGGCAACATGAGTATTCAGGGGCAAATAAAAGTCCTTTTGTTGCACGTAATTAGAATCTGACATGGTCAAAAACAAATACACAACAACCCTGCTAGAAATGGTTTGTGTTTGGAATCAAACCACATTTTGTTCTGGTAGCTTTGAAATATTCTGGGAAGCAGAAATTAACTGAAAGTACCAAAAGTCTCCAGTTGTGATGAACTACTATTTCAACAACCCTCTTTATGAAACTCAGCATGCACATAGCAGCTGATGATACAAAAACAAAGCTCTGCAGAAGAGTCCAACTTTATTGGAAGCTAAATTCAAATCCGAACTCAGACTTTTATGGGTTTTATAAACTAAAAATCAGATATATGGAGTAGTTTTATACTTGATCAATAGTCAATATAACTAAGAAAGAAAACCAAAATCAAACATAAGACTACAGTGGTGCTGTGATAAACTGTTACATTCCGATTTAATCTGAAAAGATTTAATAAACCTTGACAGAACAGACAATCCCTTAGAGAGGAGGAAAGGAAGGGCAATCAGACCAAAGCTGTCAGGGCAAGGGAAAAGTCTCCCACTGAAAAGGTGACACTTCCTTTTGCACAAAATTAACTTGGAATTATATTAAGTGTAAAAAGAGAATGCTAATTGTTTGAGTAGAAAATCGGTAATTCCTACAGGTAGAATGCATTTTTGCTTTAGAAGAGCCCTAAGAAAATGGTGAAAATAAAATTCAAAACCAGTGAGAATGGGAAAAAATATAGTAATTCTATTTTATGCATAATTAACTGTGCATTTGCAGGAGACAGACTGGAACAGCTAACTAATCTGTTACATCTGTTTTCATATAAAGAAAAGCAAAAGATTTTAAGAGAATAAA
Source organism: Phaethon lepturus (assembly GCF_000687285.1). Lineage (NCBI taxonomy): Eukaryota > Metazoa > Chordata > Aves > Phaethontiformes > Phaethontidae > Phaethon > Phaethon lepturus. The sequence goes on along the minus strand of NW_010556686.1, from coordinate 7,926 downwards.
CAGATTATTTCCCCCCCCCCTTTGTAAACTGCAACAGGACTTCTAGTTAAGGTAATTCCTTCCAAGAGTAAAAGGCTCAACAAAAACTGCATCAGAACACAAGCAGTAAATAAGGCATGTATTTCATTCCTAGAAAAACAGGGTAGCAAATCTGTGTGTAATGGCTGACCTTGTTCATGACACTAACTAGCTGCTGACAGACAATAAGTTTAACATTGTGGATTTGCCTGGACTCTGAAAGGATTACAAACACAAGGGGAAAGAACATCATGTGTTCCCCATACTATTAATACCATGTTCAACAAAAAACAGTACCAAGTAGAACACGGAATGCTTATATGAGAATGAAGCAATTAACTCACAGGACAAAGTAACAAATTGAAG
>NW_010556686.1:0-7511 GCF_000687285.1 Phaethon lepturus | reverse complement strand
AAAAAAAAAAAAGATGGGCGGTCCCGGGGGGGGGGGGGGGGGGAAGAGGCATTTTTATATAGAATCTTACCAATGAACCTCAGTACATTTAAAACAGTTATGTTCATCATCCCTATTAAACCATATGTTCCACTGACTTGCACACAAAAATGAGGATTCCCTCAGCATACCAGAGTATTGTGACTTCCATTTAGACATTCAAGGACCGTAACACTGACCTCAAGACTACAGCAATTAGGTAAAAAAAAAAAAACCCACAACACAAAAACAGAAAAACACCAACAAACAAAAATCCAAACACGGGATGGAGAAACATGGGGAAATTATACTAAGTTTTTCCATTCTATTGAACTCCTTCCCATCAAACATTTTCCACAGAAAAATTGTAGAGATGCAATCTGTCTGGCTTTTTTTTTTTTAAGTTAGTAATAAACAACAAAAGCATTCAAAGTGAAAAAACAAACATTCTTATACTTCACATTCTGTATGTTTCTATGGCACTACTACTACTGCTCTGTCAACTTAAAAGACAGAAATGTGCTAGAGTAAGCAACCTATAGCAGAAAAGGCAGGTCTTTAGAGAAGAACTATACCTGAATGAGTCTCAAAGAAGAGAGTCTAGCTTCTGGATTTCAGCAATGAAACAGTAAAGAAGTGAACATGCATCAGGTATGACAAAAAACTAATAGCTGATTAATAAAAAGAACAACTGAAAGACACATGAACAAAACTAAGTTAAAGCAGCATGAACTATAATTATCTAGGTATACACATAAAAGAGCCAATCACATTTCTAGCAAAACACAAAATCACAGTAGGTTACAATATACACATGCCAAACAAAACGAAAAGAGCAGATAGCATTGTCATACTGCACAATTAGGATAACTAACTAGAAACTACATGCTAAGCATGCTAAAAAGCACTGTCTACAAGCTTAGAGAAACTGAAGCTTTTTCTAGTCATAGCCTACAATGCTAATACCTTGACCAGAGAAGTTGAATTTACTTACCTCCTGTAAAAGATCTGCCTGTTCAATGGCTTTGAGAACATTTTTCTTGGAGGTCTCCTGAACTTCCCCTCCTAAAAGGAACTCATCCAGAATGAAATAGGCTTTTTCAAAATTGAAGATGATATCAAGTTCGCATACCTAAAAAGAACATCAAGCATTACTGCAAAATGAGAATATACTATCTATTGAGGTATATCCTCTCACAAAACTTAAGATTGTTCACAGCTTCACAAAACTTCACCAAATCAAGCTGTTAGACTCAGGCTATAACCTTTTAAGTAGTGGGGCAACAACAACAAAATAATCAGTCCTCTGAGGAAAAAAAAAAATGAGTGAAAAATCTTTTTTTTGCTTGAGTTAAAAACAGTGATAGCAATCTCTTTGAAAAGCATTTTCATTGTTAAGAAGTGTTCATTTCACAGCTGTCAGTCTGACGTGGGTCTTCATGAGGCAAGAGAATACCCATAATAAAAGTTTTCTTCTTGCCTGCAGTATCCAGAGGCAGATCATGCAATCTTACAGATCTGAAATTTCTTATTCATCCTGTGCCTTTCCTACTCAGAAGGACTAGGAAGGCAGAAGGATGAGCAGCAGTTTTTCTGAAAGTGCTAATGTACATTACTACAGTTGTTTGCATTTGCTATCCGGGTAAGCAGATGTCTGTCTTTCCTTACCCCTCCTGATAGTTCACAACCAACTGCCTCCTTCCGAAGCAGATGTAAGTGCTCACACACTGGAGCAGTGCCAAGGAGAAGAATGCTGGGCACCCAGACAGAAAGCTAAGGATAAGATTTTATCTGACCTCAAGTGAGACTAATACAAAATGAAAAAAACACAGGCAATTAACACCAGATTAATAACAGTTCTTCTCCCAGATCACTAATTTAATTTTGTATTTTAACAATTATATAGGCAATTATCAGTTTAGTTTGGCCAAGCAAGCAACATAAAATGGTAGATAACACCTTTTCAACAGCTAGTTGATCATGTTTTTTAAACCTGACCATACAAAAAGTGCTGTGGGCATAAACCAAAATGACACAATATAAAGAGACTCTGAATCTATAAAAATTAAAAAGAAATTGCTAACTCACACTGCCAAAATACTTGTCAAGAAGTTCTACATAGCGATGAATTATTTCCAGAGTTATTAGTTCATTGTCCTGATCTTCAATAGCACAGCAGAAATAGAGGCTTGCGTATCTGTAATAACAAAATAATCCTGATGTTAGCATAAGAACACAAGCAAAATAAATGCACTTGAGATGTATGACATTCTCAGTAGTCCTGCAGACTCAAGTTTACCATACTGTTACTCTAAATCAGCAGCCATGTAAGTTCTACCAAAGAATGGCTGAAAGACCAGCAGACATACATATGTAAAAAAGCAATCCTGCTGTCTCTTTGATTCAGGCAAGACTTCAATCTTTACCATCCTTTAGCTGCCATAATTAAATTAGCCTAAGAAGCAGCTGGAAAAGGAAATGTATTTGATTTTTTTGGCCTCCTGGCAGAGTTCTGCAGCAAGGTATTTTCTCTACTATCTGTAATATCCAAACACTGGTATACTAATCAACAGCTTCAATGGTAAATTTGTAGTACACAAGGTACCCATAGAGATACTAAAAAGCACAGAAAATGCCTTGGGAAAGATAAGTTGAATTAGCAATTAAGATTTGGTCTTTATAGAGACTTTAACAAATGCCTCCAAGACTCACGCTATGTCATATACTCCAATTGGTATTAAGTCAACAATGCAATCACTACCAACTATTCTGGCATCAGACTAAGGAGAGGCCATCAGCTAGTTTCTAACAATCCACTTCCACCTTGGAAGACAGGGCATTCTTTACTTCAGATATGATCCTGAGTTCCACTTCAACAAAAAGCCTCACTACAAGAAGGATGCTGAGGTGCTGGAGCATGTCCAAAGAAGGGCAATGAAGCTGGTGAGGGGTCTGGAGCACAAATCTTATGAGGAGCGGCTGAGGGAACTGGGGTCATTCAGTCTGGAGAAAAGGAGGCTGAGGGGAGACCTTGTCACTCTCTACAACTACCTGAAAGGGGGTTGTGGCGACGAGGGTGTTGGTCTCTTCTCCCAAGTAACTAGCGATAGGACAAGAGGAAATGGCCTCAAGTTGTACCAGGGGAGGTTTAGACTGGATATTAGGAAAAAATTCTTCACCAAGAGAGTGGTCAAGCATTGGAATAGGCTTCCCAGGGAGATGGTGGAGTCACCATCACTGAAAGTGTTCAAAAAACGTGTGAATGTGGCACTTCGGGACATGGTTTAGGGGGCACGGTGGCGTTGGGTTAACAGTTGGACTTGATGATCTTGAAGGTCCTTTCCAACCTTAGTGATTCTGCGATTCTGTGAAAAAGACCATCCAATTCTACTGTGCACTACCATACCCTTGTTCAAGTCATATTTAAAAAAAGCTGATGCAAAAACAAAACAGGAATGAAACCTGAAAAAAACATTCAGTCTTTTATGAAGTGCCAAGACCATATGCCATGTAGACACACATAGCACAAATGAGATTTCAAATAACACCTGTTGTAACTGATAATTTACATGAACCAGAAAGAGTTTTTGTTTGCCTGTTTACAGAGGACAACTGGCCACATCAAGCACTGTGAGTAGTCAGCCCTATTGAAAAAGTAGTAATTCAGATGTGAATGACAAGTTTAAGATGCAGGTTTGTTTCCCACCCACAGAAACACGTACACCTTTTAAACATTACACATTTTATCAGCTGAGACTTCATAAGCCCCCAAAGAAACAGACACACTTTTTGGCTACAAGTCCTGTAAAAAAATACTGTATTTTGTAGTATGTTCAAATTTGTCTCCCAGCCACTTAGCTAGCATCATTTATGACCTCAAAGTCCTCCCCTACACACTGTACTCTAGTTGAGTCAAATCATGAACAAGAAATGAGATTAACTTATTCAAAAGTTTTAAGCTATTATTAAAAACAACAACTTGCAGCCTACGACTTCTTTCCATCCTACCACAGAACATGGTGGGGGGTGGGGAAGAGAGGAAGACACCTCCACTGAAGCACTTAACACTTCAACTCCCGCACTTTTTCATCTCTTCACCATGGTGACTTACCAGCTCATCAGAAATTCTATCTAAGCACAGTTCTTCTGATTTTACACTGTTGTGTTTGTGGCTCACTAATTCTTCAAAGGACATTTACAGTCGTTGCAGTAGCTTACAAGATTCAATCTGTATAAGGCGTCTTTTAGATGAAGCTCTTTCAAGAAGTATTGGGAAGTGGTATTACCAAAAAAATGTTTTCAAACCTGCGGAGGAATTTATAAGTCAAACTCCATGGTACCGTATTTCACTGTAGGAAAGAGCTTTGGCACATTAGTTGACATTTATGCTGATTACCAGCACTCAGGCCAAATCCATCTAAACAAAGCCTTCTTCACATTCAGATGAGCAGCACTGATTATGATGAAGTGTAGTTAAACTGTACCCTTAGAATGCTTAAACACAAGTTGAATCACATACCAGCAGACCTTATAAAATCAAATTTGACTCAAATATTTGAAATTTATCCACATGGGACACCCACTTTGTGCTTCCCTGTTACTTAAGAGTCTCTTTTGATGCACAGAACTATTTTATATAAATATCCCAAAAAAAGAGGAGGCAGAAGGGAAGAGAGGGAGACTACCTAACGTAAAATACTTTACCGGAAAGCAGTCTGCTCTCAGTGTCCTCATTTAAAAGAAAACTTAACATACTTTTGAAAGACTTTATTTGGCAGCTAAGCTGTAGACTACACATTCAAGCTCTGCCAACTGCAGTTTTGGAGAAAGAATACCGAGAAACAAAGACTACTCACTGGGCATCTGAACACAAAATGGAGGCCTGGGTACCTATCATGATATGCAGAGAATATTTTTCGAAGTATTTTAAGTAGCAACTGTGACTAATGGATTACTACACAACAAAAGAAAACAAATGCAGATTTAAGAAGCCTACATGGCAAATAGTAGAAGAGTATACACAAGTCGGCCATCATTTCAAAGGGAGTAAGCATACCACAAAGATATACCTGTATTCAGACCCAAATTCTCAAAGGAAATAATTTATTGTATTTTTTTTTCTCTGCAGGCCAGCGCTTCAGAAAAAAAGTGCTCACACAGTCTACAGCACACAAACTAGAGGTTTTGCCAAGTGTAGGAAGCTTACATGGAGAGTGTCCATATAAAGACAAGTAGATTACTGTATTCGGGCTGAAAAAGATTTCTGCTCTGCAGAAGTGGTTTCTTCCTAATGAGCCTGACAGAACCCTGTCTTTCATATGCTCCCAATGAAAAGGCAAATCCTGACAGTAAAGTATGCTACATCACACAAAAGCAAATGTAGTGCAGTCTGGAAGAAACACTCTGTTCCTTTTATTCCTGTTACAATTGTGTGGGGGTTTGGTTTTTTTCCTCAGTACATATTAGTAGTAGAATCTTCAGCCCCAAATCAGCTGCTTACACTCATTTAGGGAACTAATTTATAATAACCAACCTCCACTTGCCAGAAAGGGGATCAAAACCAGAGACCAAAACCAGTTTGGAAAAAATCACCAAAGAATGTAACATCACAGAATCGTTTAAGTTGGAAAAGACCTATAAGATATCAAGTCCAACCATTAACCTAGCACTGCCAAGTCCACCACTAAACCATGTCCCTAAGCACCACATCCACACATCTTTTAAATACCTCCAGGGATGGTGAATCCACCACCTCCCTGGGCAGCCTGTTCCAATGCTTGACTACACTTTGGATATTAGGAAAACTTTTTTCACCAAATCTAAACCTCCTCTGGCACAGCTTCAGGCTGTTTCCTCTCGTCCTGTCACTAGTTACTCTGGAAAAGAGATCAATATCCACCTCATGATAACCTCCTTTCAGGTAGTTGTAGAGAGCAGCAAGGTCTCCCCTCAGCCTCCTCTTCTCCGGACTGAACCACTCCAGTTCCCTCTGCTGCTCTTCAGAAGACTTGTGCTCTAGACCCTCCCCCAGCTTCATCGCCCTTCTCTGGACATGCTCCCGAAACTCAATGTCCTTCTTGTAGTGAGGAGCCCAAAACTGAACACAGGATTCAAGGTGCGGCCTCACCAGTGCCAAGCACAGGGGCACAATCACTTCCCTACTCCTGCTGGCCACACTATTTCTGATACGGGCCAGGATGCTGTTGGCCTTCTTGGCTACCTGGGCACACTGCTGGCTCATATTCAGCTGGCTGTCGACCAGCACTCCCAGGTCTTTTTCCGCCAGATAGCTCTCCAGCCACTCCTCCCCAAGCCTGTAGCGTTGCATGGGGTTGTTGTGACCCAAGTGCAGGACCCAGCACTCAGCCTTTTTGAATCTCATACAATTGACCTCAGCCCACTGATCCAGCCTGTCCAGATCCCTCTGCAGAGCCTCCTACCCTCAAGCAGCAAATCAACACTCCTGCCCAGCTCAGTGTCATCTGCAAACCTGCTGAGGGTGCACTCAATCCCCTTGTCCAGATCACTGATAAAGTAATTAAACAAGACTGTCCCCAATACCGAGCCCTGGGCAACACCATTTGTGACCAGCCACCAACTGGATTTAACTCAACTCACCACCACTCTTTGGGCCTGGTCACCCAGCTAGTTTTTTACCCAGCGAAGAGTACACCTGTCTAAGCCATGAGCAGCCAGTTTCTCCAGGGAAATGGTGTAGAATATGGAATAGAAGAATAAAAAGGAAACACAGGAGGTATAAATACTCATACAAATTCCTGCCTTCAGGTAGATGACCTTAGTGGGGTTTTTTTGTGGAAGGAAACAGAAATTCATGAACCTCCCCTGCAGTAGTTACACTAATTCAGTAGTGGGAAGCCTCACAATTGGCAGGCAATGCTTCATCAGGGTTCTGCACTACTAGTCTGCTCACAGACAGGTTCAGTACTTCTGCTGCAGGATCATGTCACCATGGGCAAAGCATAACTTGCAAATCCCACCAGTTCAGTGGTGTTCTCCTACTAGATGAGAGAACACCTGCTTGAAGTCACCCCTGGAAGTCTGCCACCAGATAAAGCTGCAAGCCATAAGACTGCCGGCATTTAAGTCACATTGCATGTAAATTCTAACTGCATAAATTTAAAGCCTACAGAGCTTGGCAGGAGCAGAGCTGAACTGCAAATGACAACCAAGTTGCCTTTAAGAGGCAGACAGGCATTTAAGGGAGCTCAGGAATCTGAAGTCTGGTGATAGTTTACCATAGTTGACCCAGTGAAAACTGGGACCACTCAAGTTGTGCTTGGCAAAAGATATATTTTTTTTCCTCCTCCAGAAAGCTTACACATTTCTTTAATAAAAGAAGAAGTTCTGAGACTCTAGCACAGGCAGATCAGTCACTATTCAATCAAAGATCCAGAAATCCACAATAATAAGACTAGGTAAGGTAAACATTTTTTTTTTACAGTTTCTCATTTCATGAGAAATATATATATATA
>NW_010556685.1:11261-25238 GCF_000687285.1 Phaethon lepturus | reverse complement strand
CTACAGCTACCTGAAAGGGGGTTGTAGTGACGAGGATGTTGGTCCCTTCTCCCAAGTAACTAGCGATAGGATGAGAGGAAATGGCCTCAAGTTGCGCCAGGGGAGGTTTAGACTAGATATTAGGAAAAATGTCTTTACAGAGAGAGTGGTTAAGCATTGGAACAGGCTGCCCAGGGAGGTGGTGGAGTCACCATCACTGGAAGTGTTCAAAAAACGTGTGGATGTGGCGCTTCGGGACATGGTTTAGGGGGCATGGTGGTGTTGGGTTAATGGTTGGACTTGATGATCTTGAAGGTCCTTTCCAACTTAGTGTTCTGAGATTCTGTGATTCTGTGTGACCATCCACAGGATACATATGCCAAACTCTTGCACTGCATTGTTGGAGACTTCATTGAGACAGGAATATTATATACTGACAATTATTCTGCAGAAGTCTCTCCTTTTCTGTCAGACTGCAGTTTTAACTTCCAGAGTGAAAGGATTACAGGTACAGCCACAAGGAAACTCAAAACCCCAAACCATGCTCAATCAGATTAGGAATCATTTGTGATCAAGTTTTGTCATTTTATGCCAAAAGTGACTAAGATGGTCTGTTCAAAGCCCTGCAAGATATTTAAGCACTCAGTTCACACTAAAAAAGTGAGCTGTGCACTCACCTCCACCTGACTCTTGTTAATAGAGTTCTAAAATATCTTAAAGGAGATATATGAATTTGTGTGTGGAAAAACAATAGGGAAAGCGAGAAGTAACGAGATGGAGGAAGGGGAAGCAGGGTAGATAGAACATTTTCCTCTGTTGTACCTTTTCTTCTTCCTCTGCTTCCATTATAAAAAAGAGGGTTCCATATAGCAAATGGAAAAGGTAAAGGGTGAAAATGAGGTGAGTTTTTCTTATTTGTCAAACTGGCAAATTAAGGCACCATCTACAACAGTGGCTCGAATTCTGCTGGTTGTTACTACACCATGTTTTCTACCCTTGAGTTAACACTGACTTTAGTACGGCATCTATGGAAATACTATGAACATAGTCTTTTTTTCCCCATTGACTTTTCACTGATCTGTAGCTTAAGCAGCTACCAATATATACCAGCTTAAAGGGTGTACAAATACACTTTTATTTGGCAATGTTTTGTGCTTATGTGTAAAGATCATAAGGTGTACTGAGGAATAAATTCCATGTTTTATGAATGGAGAATAATATCTGTTTCAGAAATTACTAAACCTGTTTTGATTAATAGAAGAACAAAATAACTTTTAAGAGTTTTCCTGGGACAAAAAGGAACACTACCAGTCACACTTGCCAGAAGACCATTCTATGCAAAGTTTTATATGTCTTCATGTTCCTTGACACAAATTGACTGAGAAAGAATAGTAAAAAGTTATTTTGCTATTTGGTTTTGGCATGCTTGTATTTTGCTTTAAAGTATATGCTAATAGGCATTGTCAGAGAAAGGATATTGAAGTAAAAAAGATTACTGGTGTAAAGTGTGACAGCAATTCCTCTGTTCATAAGTGCCTGTGTTCTAGGTGGAGAATAAAGGAATAAAAATGATGAGTGTCCATCTCATCTGCTAATAATTTAGGCAACAAAAATTATAGTCATTAACATTTTGAAAATTATTAACCTGAGATTTATTAATTTTGGAAAACATGAGTCACAAGAAGAGCTCTTGAAGAGATAATTCACTCTGTGGACAGCAAATCAACAAAATGGATCATCACTTCATGGTCTGCATTTTTCTAAACTTCTCTAAGTTCACACACAAGAATAGATACATTATTTCTTATACCTAAAAAAATTACTTTACTAAGAAAAATCAGAAATTGGTCATTAATATTATAACACTTCTGAGGAATTATAAGAAAATTTAGACAGACATTACTATTAACAAGGCTTAAGATAAATTGCTAACATTGCAAGTCTTCACAAAATCAAATACAAAATAGGCACAATGAATTTTTCAATTTTGAGTGATTAGTAGAATTAGTTGCTAGGAGATGTTCTATTCTGTGGGTATCTTTCACGGAAATTTTATAAAATCCTCATCAGACATTTCTTGACAATTAATATGTAGATTGGCTGAAAATTTTTATCACAGGAGCTGGTACAAATTTTCAGCGACTGTTTTCAGGCCAACAGAACATACTTTAAAACAAAGTTATTATTTGTATTTAACCCTGTAGATCTTCAGTTGTACTTGAAACATTTTGTAAATATTTCTTTTCTGCTTTCATAACATAAAGAAGTTTTTTTATGATTCATTTCAACAGAAATAAAGCAGGTATTAAGATTTTAAATTTGTAGCTTGGTTAAAAAGCTTTGTTAAAAGCAAAAAAATTACATTAAATAAAATTTCACAATGTCTGAATTGTTTTATCTTTTCTAGGGATAACGTTTTTTTATATCCTGCTTTAGACCTGTTTCATGGCTCCAGTAACATCAGGGACACTAAGTTCCTATTATTTGAAGTATACAGTTACAGAAATCAAAGTAATTAAAAGAATAATGGAAGCAGACACTCCAGAACACACTTACTATCCTATGCCTTCCTCCTAGTTAAACTGATTATTATAGGAAAAAAATCCGGGCAAAAGATGACCTAAATAACCCCACAAATAGCATGGCAAAAATGACATAGCCTCAAGCTTTAGGCTGAAGTGGCACAGTTTTTCCACATTGTGAGGCTAGATATCAGGAGAAAACTAAAGTATTAAGCAAAAATTCTGACGAAAGATAGAATTGTACCTTGTCTATATAGGCCCAAGGAAAAAGTTGACAGAGGCAAGAGAGAGGGGGAGAGAAGAGACTGCAGAAGAAATTTAAAGAAATAGGCCTTTCTTGGGTTGCTTTTGTAGGAAAGTTAAATTTAGGTTATGGGGCTTTTTTATTAATACATGCATTTATTTCTGAAGCACTCATGTACTTAGTATACGGTGTTTTAAAGGAGGCTGTCCTGTAAACTATTACTGCTCCCAGCAAAGGAACCGATAATTTAAAGCATTTGATTGAATCAGGTGTGTTTCGGAAACCACTGTGAGTACTGGGAGAACTCAGAACAATGAGCCGCTTACAAGTAAGAGAACAGTGTGATTGTTCCTGGAGTCAGATGCTGCCTTCAGGCCTGAGACCTGCAAGGGAACCAATTAGGCAACACCCAACAATTTGCACAAGTGACAAATGCATCTTGGTACGGTAAAACAAAAGAAATTTCTAGAATTTCCATGAATAGGAAACTCTCTGGAAATTCAGGCCAAAGACCTGACAAAACAGCCCCCGAACAACAATATTTTTGCACAACTGTAAAGGCTCTGCACAAAAGTGCCAAGGTCTCTGAAGAGAGTCAAGGGACTTGCTGAAAATCAGTAGGAGTCAGACACCTAACACCCACTACAGCCTAGAGTTTTTTTTGGAGTAACACATTCTCCAAGGAAAACTATTTTAATACATCTGGGCAACTCTCAGTGAGAGAAAACATTAAAAATTGGCAAATAAATTGAGCCTGAGGAAAAAAAATTACACACAGATACACTCACTTGCATTTCTACACAGAATTTAGCATGTGAATGTTCCTTATTCGATTTTCAATTTCAGGTTTCTAGTTCTCTTGCAAACAGAGATTAGCACAGACATAAAAATGCTGTTTTCAGAAGACAACTTCAACTAAGATATGATGTCATGATAAATGACATTTAACACTTAATCACATCCCCATTTGCTACGAAATGTATTTCACCTTTGTGATCCTTTCAGAATAAGTTTTAAAATTACAGATTTGAAAGGTAATTAGATTTCATTTGAAAGGATGGACAGAATAATTTGAAGAGATTCAGTCTTTTAAATAGGAACAGTAGAAATATTGGCAAGCATGGCAGTTTATCATCTCATATTACAATCTTTATGTGAGTTCAAATAATTTTTCCTCAAGAATCTGAGTTATAGCACCTTTTGATTATTTATACTCTGACTTTAACCATCTGCAGGAAACTTCAAAGTATAATTGGAAAATACACGATTTAGTGCAATAAACAATAAATCAATGCAATCTTAATTTTGAGTTACTTACAGTCCATAGGCAGAGTTCACAGCAAGACTGGTAATCTGCTGTGGAGGCTCACCATCCACCCACACCAACTGAATTACGAGATCTGCTTGGTATCCAGGAGGCATTCGCACAGGTCGAGTCTTAACACTAGGAAGAAGAGGCACAAAATGAGAACAAACAAACAAACAGACTGGGCCATAAATAACAACTGCTTCTCTTGAGAAAACACTAGTCAAGCACAATCCCTTAGTAACTCCAGAGCAGCACCAGCACTTGCAGCACACGTACAGGGAGACGAGGCATTCCGATCAGAACAACGGTGTTTTGGAGGAATTCCAGGTTTTGACTTTCATTTGTGTTGCAGAAACCAATCTGAAAACTTCAACACTCCCTACAAGAGCAGCTGTAGAGAAGATGTAGGTGGGAGTCAATAAAAATAATTTTTGCTTAATCGTTTTGGTTTGATTTTCCTTTTGCAGAGTATTTTCTTACGCTATATGATGCACACTTAAAAATTAATAATGAATAATCAATTTGAAAGGAAAAGCTAAAATACTTTCTTCTGAAACTTTGAAACAGGATATTTCTGTACTTTTGGTACTTTTTTTGCTGTGAAGTGAAGCATGACAGAAAAAAGCAAAGAGGCAAGAGAAGATGAGAAGATGTACCCTTCTGCAGCGGACCCCACCATTGCATATTCAAGACTTATGGACCTGACAATTCTATTTGTCCATTTAGTGCAAACAAGTCCTGTTTCCTTCTTAGGAGAATAATCACCTAATATGTGATCTGGTCTTAATGAATGAATGCTTCCTACGTAAAATCTGATATAATTGTTAACACCTCTTCATACTTCATATTCTGTTACGGCAAGTTCAGTGATTTGCAAAGTAGGTGGTGAAGGTGTATGTATTAAGGGGGAGAGTAAGAACCGAACACTTCCATATGACTGCTTTATGTGTGTTCTTGACTGGTAGAACCTAACATGATGATACACTGAAAGAAGATATTATGCAATAATGGCAATACTTTGAGGTATTCGTGTTATTCATTGGAGTTATTGGAGTTCCAACAAATATCTGTCAAGGCAATGCATTTATCCTTTTCTTCTAAACAAACTACCGTGAGACTGACAATGGCTGCAGAATTAATTCTGATCTTCTAAACCATGTTTTTATTATACTATTTTTCCAATGTGCTTTTAAAAACATGCTGAAAATATTAAGAGAACTTGAAGTGCCTTCTAAGTTTTCTTTCAGCTTGTTGCTATCTGAGCAAAAAAAGCAAACACCTTTCTTTCTATTTTTCACTGCAAATTTGAGGATCTTCTTTGGTAAAATGGATGTTATTTCACAGGGATTTTCTCTAAGCATAAATAAGTTGTAGTTGGTGAAAGACCGTGAGACTGGAATAAAATCGTTTCAGATGTCATGATTTGGTTTGTCATTCCCATGTTCCCGTGACACCTTCCATTTTAAGAAAAACATCTTTAAGGATGTTGAAGCCATTTCCCTGGTTTCACTAACCATCTTGCTTGAACAGTAATGTTGATAATGTTCTTCACCTTGTTTTGGATGGCTTTTTTTGAAGTATTTGTATTATAAGGCTAAACAGACTGAAGGAGTATGCGCAGAAGGATGTAGATACTTCAGTGATTTCCTTTACAAGTTCGTGTTATACTACACTGAATTTGATCGTTGCCAAGTTTTGTTTTTCAGTTTTCCTCATGAGATAATCACAGGCAGTTCATTATCATTTTGGAGCTACTTGGAGCTACTGTCAAAACCCTGGATTGACCTCATTCTGGGATGATACTAAAAGTCTCGAACAAAGACTTACATTCTGGGTACAGCTTTTTGACAACAGCGTTTACGTCAAAAATATTTAACTGGCTAGTAACAAATAAATCAGTTTCTTATATTATTATAGCTGCATATTTGATTATAAAGTCTTCTGAAATAAGCAAGAACAGTATTTATTCCACACTGCTGCTTGACTCTCTTGGTAGTGTTTACTTTTGATTTCAGAAAAATGCCAAGTTTTAATTGCTTCAGCCCCTTCAATCACTTGCTTTCTAGTAACTATTTGCAGGCACAAACACATTTGGTCATCCTGACTTCTGACTAGCAAAAATTACGTCGTGTGGAGTGCCACCCATTTGCTGTAACAAGATTGAGAAGCAGATATGAAAGTAAACACAATGGAGCCAGGATTAAAAGCTAGTTTGCATATACAATTTTATGTATATACAACTATCAATATACTTCAAGTTGTGCACTCGCCCTCCATTTGTAGGTGGCTGCAGCTTTATGTTATCACTGTATCTTACATTCTGTACTGCTGCCGACCTGAATGACTTGCATATAAAGTCAACAGCATCACCCAGGTCTCCACTGGGTTTTCTGTGTTTCCAGCACTACTTTCATCTCATCATCATAGTTCTTAGAGCAGAAGTTTTTTGACAGAAAAGGAATATGGACCCGCTTAGGGATTCGGGGCAAAGCGTGGCTATTTATATGACTTCCCTTATTGAAAAGGATGAGAGTGTACACACTATACTTCTTTATAAAGGTAAGAGGGAGTATGCCAGCAGTTCTAGTGATATAATTACTTTGACTTTGAAAAATCACTTCTCTGCCAAAATAAGTTTATATTTACTTTGTGTAAAATGGGACAAAAATCAGTTGGCCAGCTTAATGTGAGATTATATGGAGTTAAGCAAACTTCTAAAAACTAACCAGCAGAATCTCTACTGCTTCATTACAGCTTTTTTGTATCCAAGATGATTAACAACTCCTCTCCTCCCCAGACCAAATCAAATAAGGATCCCTTAAGGGAAAATCTTAGCTACTGAAATAATTGATCGCTTTCTTGCTGATTTCAATGTCGTAAATAGATTTCACATTGGGATTTTTTAATAACTTCTCTCTACCTCTTCTATAGATTTTCATGGTTTACATTAATGATTAAACTGAGGTCTGAGGTTCAACTGCCTGACTGCATGAGGTGGGCAAATGAACAGGATGCCAAAAAAATACTGTTAACTTTGCAAGAACAATGTCACGATATGGCTTTTAAATGCTAACACTGTTTTCGGGAGCTCAACAGACAAAGTATCTGCAAAGTCAGGCAATGTTCATTTAAACCGCTTTTGAAATAATTGAGGCATTTAAAATATTTAGTAATAATTAGACTGAAATAATAATGAATTCACTGAAATGAGAGCAATTGTTATCAGCAGTGCACTATAATTGCTGGAAAATTACAGTTTATGGAGTTTGGTACAGAATTCTGTTTTGAGACTACTCAAACCCATAATTTATCTGCCTTATTAGTAAGAACATATTAATCTACTCCAAACAGTGGCAATGTGTACCCTAGCAGACAACAATTTGCTTCTTTCTAAAGATTAAACATATATACACTTCCACACAGTGAAACTGTTTCATAATTGTATATTTTAAAGATTGTTTCTTGAGTATGAATGCCATTTCCATCCCTTACACACCATAAAATGCGTATAATTCTTTCACAAAGAAAGATTTTAGTGTTATACTAATTAATCAAGGAGGGAAAGCTTTGCACATGTCTGCTTTATAGAAATCTCTTTCCAAACTGAAAAAAGGTTCCTCAGAAATTCCTTGATTTATTCTGTAGTGCTTGTTTTCCATTCAAAATAGTGGGTATGAGATGAAGATTTGCTTCTAGATCATATTGGAAAACTACAGTCGAACCTTTACTGTAATTGTTTATCTTCTCCATAATTACTTCTAGCCCTTTAAAATACCTTGTTAATTATTTTGCCTTAATTCTTTTGTTTGTTTCATATTCTGGTTTCTCTTTTTGTGTCACATACATACGATCAACCTCTTTTTCGTGTTAGTTGACTGATTGTTAATAGAACAGAAAGGAATGCTTTTTAGAAAGATAAATCTTTGAACAATGGCATAGACTTACCTAAGACATGGGATACTATCCTTCATCGTACCTTCGCATGCTACAGTGTTGGTACTGCCTGAAAGGCTCTTTAAAGAAGGAAACTGGGAGGAGGCATCTGGAAATGGAGGAATTATTTCCGGTTCAGGAGTAATGATATCTTCTACTTCATACTGAAGTCGTACCTCTAATGACTTAAATAAATAAAAAGCTAAGTTATAATTTAATAAAGCAAGCTGCTGAAAGTTCTGTTACTTTCAAATAGCTATCAGTAAGCCTTTTTTAAAAAACATCCCCCCCCATTTATCATTATCATTTGCAGGCAAAGAATACTGTCATTTGTTATTTATACAGCCTAACAGCAACACCAGATAGGAACTAGTCATCTACCCTGCGCTGACGGAGAAATACATAGCTATATTCTTCCAGCCATGACTTTGATTCAAGCCTTTTATTGTAAGTGAAAGGGAAGAATACCAGTTTCCACAAAAGAGAAGTTAACCACTCACCCCCAAATAAATAATATTTCAGCATAAGTAGGTACTATTCAGGATAGATGTCATGAAAATTTTCTGCCTATTGTCCTATCTTTTTCCTAAGCAAATTCATTACAAAAATGATTGTCAGCTGTGCTTCCTTATTGCTAGTACAACAGCGTCTCTACATGAGAGGCTTTAGCCAGGATGCAGAAGCCTGAGAGTGTGGGTAGTACTGATGAACAAACTTCATTTGCCCATAGGTGGGGGTCAGGAAATCAGAGATAACAGCACAGAGTTCCGTATTCCTTAGACTGAACATGAGTTTGGCAGATCCTAGAAAGCAAAGTTCAAACCAGTTACCTTTTCCTTTCCTTCTGGGCTCTCCAGATAGGGGAAAGGAGACCACCCAGGCCCAACCACCCTTCAGTTCTTTTCACTCATTCAGGAAACCTTACCTGAAGGACTCCAAAACACAGGGGAAACTGGAGAGGGAGCTCAAATCTATATAAGTAATCATCTCAAAGCATCACCGTAAATATTGGGCAATTCTTTCTACCTCATGAATTGTCCAAGGAGATCCCTATTTTGAAAAGAATAAGAAACAAGGTACAGCCCTCAAAGAGATGAGGTGTTGGGATGCTAGCTGCATAGTAATTGCAGTGCCGGTACCTTGAAGTGATCAGAAGCAATTGCAGATGTAGACACTGCAAACTCCATCTTAGTTACTGATCTCTCACTGAGACATCATCTGTACCAGAATGGATATGACAGTATTATGAAAATAGCTAAGTTTTATGAGAATCGGGAGATAAAGATCAGTACTGAAGGCCCTCCTGTTCCTCAACCATTGCGTTAAAACACAGAAGGTTTCAGAACAAAGTGATTCTGATCAATCAGAAAAGAAAGGGTCCTTTTTCAAAATTTCACTTTTGTTTTCTCTTGCAAAATCCATGGATTTTTTTTTACCTGAATCAGCTAAGAAACCTATGGACAACATTTGCCTTCAGAGACTAATGAGGGGAATATTGAGTTCAGGAAAATCTAATCCCCTGGAAGTAACTGCTGCTGACCTAAACAATTTATAATGCTGTTTCATCTTCATACAGGACCGGAATAACTGTTGAGGAGTGTGTTATTCTGCTTGCCATGTTAGAAGTGTATTCATCATTCTTTGGATGTCTTTCTCTGTGTCTTCCTTTTTCTATTAAAATTAATTTTGTTAAGTTCTAGCTATTGTCCATTTGCAGAGAGAGGAAAAATTTAGGCTAATAACATGACTGTGAATTTGTTTTACATTGTGGTCCCTTCTTTGACTGGACCTTAAAACAGACAAGGTATAGACCTGTTGTACAAATTTATTTTGACACATGGTAAAGATCTTTTTGGAGGATCCTATCACTAGGTGCGTTAATTTTCCTTTCTACATTCAAAGTAGTGTAAATTTCTTCTCTATGGTTCTTCTGAAGAGCTTTGAAGATGAGCTTCACTGACGGAAGACTGATCCCTGAGAAAGTGATCATGTTTAATAGATACCTAGATATCCCTTTGAGACAGGATGGAGTGGATGCAGATAAGAAAAGAACAACAACAGCAGCAAATGCTTTTTACATAACTGCATGGCAATGACTCCAAGGTTAGGTACGAAGCAGAATTTGTCTCATGCGTACTACTTGCCTCCAGGATCTGATATTGAATGATGCAAATAACTCTTCTATTGAGGAAATCCCAGTCACAACCTCTAAGGCATATTCATCAGCACACTTCCCTGCTACATGGAGAAACCTTTGAGTAGCCTCCATGGTTCCCATTTACCACAGCGATAACATTACAAGACTGTTGTCAGGCAGTCAAACCAACGTAGGGTCCTTAAAATTCTGGGGTTGGTAGGTTGGACTCAAGGTGAGTTCAGCCTGGCTGCTAGAGAAGGGAGGACACTGAAGTGCTAGAAGTTGGGCTCACCTCAGGCAGCAAAGAAATCCTGAGACTGACCAGCTCAGTTTCAGTATAGACAAAGCCAGGCAGCCTGAAGTAAGGTACACATTGCAAACAAAAGTCCCATACTTTTTATTAAAAAGTCCCCTACCATTTAAGAGTGAAGACTTGAATGCTTGCAGCAAAAATGCAGAAACCAAGAGATGAGGCCCATCTCAGGGCTGCACAAAACCCAGGGGAACTCAGTGACTATGCCACCAAGATTAGGTCATACAAAAGCAACCCTTCAGAGAACGATTCCTCATATAAATGGTTCTTAATTACAGATGAAATCTGAGAAACTGTTAAATTGCACACATTATAACACTTTAGAAAATACCAGTTCTGATGCAATTCATCCACAAAAGTACAAGACAGAACAATAAAGAAATTAAATGATAGGTAATAAAAGATAAGGTGCATTTGCTATGGAACAATGTAAGAATACTGAAATGTAGTAATTTTGGTAGCATTATACATGAGCTGGTCAGTAAGGTGAAATTAGTGCGTATTAGTTTTATAACTTTCCTGAAAGAATATGCTCAGCTAGCTTAATAATTGCCTCTGGGGGGAAAAAATGAGAGGAAAACAACAGAACAGCTATATGTAACGAACTTCCTTACCAGATGGCACATGGCTACAGGCCAGAAGTGACACAAGTTTTTGCCAGGTTAGAACTATAGACTTTCTAAAGTACACTAAAATAGCGTGAAAAGGAAAAGAACTGTAATCAGGGAAAGTGGAAAACGGAAGGGAAATTTTGTGTCAGCCCCTGGGGTTTGCTGCGAGCTGGCAGATGCAATGAAATCCTTTCTGGCAAGAGAGCGTCCGGAGTTGCAAACTGTTCTCCCGCGCCAGAGAACGGCAAGCCGGAGGGGGAGGCAGTCATGTTTAGTCTGGCGTTGCCTTCAGAGTAGCCTCCTGTTAAACTTCTTAGACTTAAGAATTATAAATGCTGTTCAGCCACATTGTTCGCAGTGGTTGTGGCTCCTGTGCAAAAATGCAGGGTTTAAAGCAAAGTCAGACTTGCTGTACAACAGCGGTAGGTACCAGGTTCTGCCTGAACCAAGGTGACTGCTTAAGATACGGAAACAGAAAAACGAGTATATGAACAGGATCAAGCAACAGAAAGCTTAGGAAAACATCAAGTGCTTAGCCATAAATAATCTGGTATGTCATATAGCATCCATTTTTAGGGAAACAAAGTTTGCGTAAGCAAGCAAAAAAATCAACTCTTTTTATTTTCTTGAAGCCAATGATAATTTTCAGTCCCCTTGTGGTATAAACACTATAAAGGCACATTAAAGAGATTAAATACTTGAGTTAAAAACAGCATTACTATGTATACACTCCGTGTACATTATCTGATAAAAACATACAGCAGCCAGTATTTTTAGAGCAGGTAAGTACACAGAGATTTAATGTATCATAAAGTCTAAAAGCAGATTTTTCCTAAAAGCTGAAATCTGTACTGTATATTACCATTAAAGCAAAAAAGTGGAGAGTTGGCTTCCAAAACTCAGTTATATTTTTGTCACTAACAAAAGTAGGACAAATCCTAAGTAGGATCAAGATTTCACTCAAAAGGTTTAAAATTGAATGTCCCTAAACCTATACTTATACAGATTGATATTAATTTTATTCAACTATATAAGCACGGACACAGCAAGGCAATTTGATTTAGAAGTTATGTTCTGTTTTAAGAGAGTAAAATTCTGAAGGACTTACTGCAATTTCAGTATTTACTTCATGTTTGCTGAACCTGTAAACGACCACATATGCAGAAACTCCTGCCACACAGAAAATTCGGCTTTCAGGACACCAGCACATCATCTGAACAGCAAAAGGATCTTCTTCCACAATCTCAGCTGTTGCTTTTCCTTCTCCCAGTTTCTGTTTTTCAAAGACCTTTGATGTTTTTAATTTGTACAACATCTGTAGAGTAACTGGAATATATTAAAACATATAAAAAATACTGACTAACATTAAGCAAACCAGTTACAAAATTCCTCAGTTCCCATTTTCTTTTCAGTTGTGGCATAACAAGGAGCCTTATGCAGGCCTAGAGAAGACGGGTATTATACAACGTAGATATTATTCTGGTACATAGTACCGGTAGGATATGTATTTAATATTTCCAAAAAGAATATTTGCCTGTTGAATACTTCTTAGTACTTTCTGGGACAAGATGTCAGAGGTGAATGTTAACCATCGTGTCCATCATGAGGCTTATACTCAGCGTTATAGAGAGGCTCTGATAATGTTGCTATTTTCCTAATGAGATGTGAAACTAAGATTTCATTTGTCTGATGTTATTGTTTTGCTAGAACACAAAGACTGCATAGCACTTTAAGGGAAAACATTAGGAAAGTGTTCTGGGGGTCTGGGCAACACAAAGACTTTCTGAACAAGCAGGAGTTCTAAAATGTGTTGAATTTCTTGGCCAATAAGTATATCTGTATTTATACTTTTATATTTATAAACCCTAAATATCCAGAAGCCTTTGTCAAGACTAGAACTCCACTGCAATGAATTCTGGAGGTAACGGAGGTATTATAACTAACTCCATTTTGTTTTATTGACATTCCTCCCTGTTTATTACTACTTTACATTAATTTATCAGTGGCATTAATTAATAACTGCATAAGGTCAGAAGAGGTCAGTCAGGCCCAGGACCTATAAAGGTGTGTGTATATACATGAAGGCAAAGCTGTTCCATACATTAGTGTAATTGTGGTAGGTCAGTCTAGCTAGTTTGTGTAACAAGAGCAACAAAAAGATGGAAGAACGGTGTTTTAGTTATGTAACCAGATGACAAACACACTGAAATTACATCTTCATTTTGCAGTGCAGATATATTGCAGGAGTTTTAGGATATAACGTTTTTTATATTTTTAAAAGTTTTAGCATATAAAACGCTCCCAAATTTCCGCAAACTACAGCAAGTGCTTCTGTAATGAGTACGTAATTCTTCCTGCCTTCTGTGGTGGTGGAAGAGGCCTCAGGATGCCCTTAGTCCCAGTGGCAAATCTAGAGTGGCACTTTAAATAAGACATCATGGGTCCATGCATGCCAGGACTAGAAAAATTACAGAATCATAAGGCACAAGTACAAGGCGAGACTTTCTCTGCTTCTGAGAATTACTAGGTACCATCTGCAACAAGGACAAACAAGAACCAGCGATGGCTTTTGAGTAAAGATATATTTGGAAAACTGCTTCAGTGGTTTAGCAATTCCCTGTCTCCCACAAATCTGTGTTTTCAGATGCAAAATTACACAATTAAAATATGTCTAAAAGCGAGGTATTTTGTGCCTTCAAATACCAGTAGGATATTATGTTTGCTATAAAATCTCAAATGAAATTTGAACCCTATTAAAAAAGTTAAGACTTTGTAACAATTAAAACTTTGTAAATAAAAAGTACCAAGTACAGTACCAGTAATGCAGTATATGCCCCACAAAGCAGGATTAAGACCAGGACATCAGAGGTGCAATGAAAGTACCACTACTGTTGAAGGGATTGTGAATATTCATGATCATTTATGCTTT
>NW_010556685.1:0-11230 GCF_000687285.1 Phaethon lepturus | reverse complement strand
TCCTGCTGCAGCATTTACATACTGATTAGTGAGTTATGTTTATATTCCCTACGAGAAGTTTTTTTCCTTTCCCCATCCCTGCCAGAATTATAGAAGAAATAACTAGCACACTGGGTCCTGTGCAGTATGTACACTGAATGCTTTGGGATCCTGCAAGAGTTTGTATTGTTTTACCCTAACTTTAATGCCTGTATTTGTACATTCTTGTCAAGAGCGTAAGTACGTAATGAAATATGCACATGACAAGGTCTAATGCCTCACACTATTTCTCTAAATAAAAGTCTTCATCCTATTTTTGGTCATATTAAACCCTCCCAAACTTCTGTTTTTGCAGATAAACTCCTGTTGACCTCATTAGAATTTTTTTCTTTTTGGTATTCACCATAACTTGAAAATGCCGAAAGATGGAAACTCTAAGCAGCATGTATCTGTTTTTCCTCCATTTCCAAACAGACAAATAGACAAATTATACAATAAAAAAACAACTGCTGGTCATGTTTAGTTGACATGCCTATGTAAAATTCCTTTGTGAAATAAGGCTTTGGACATCCTCATTTTCTCCTTGTCCATCCAGATGAGTGAAAATATTTGGTACTACCCAACAAAGTCATCAGGTTTAGCTGATACTAAAACGTGAACGTTCCCCATATTTGGCTGGAAATGGTAGCAGTATTAATCATTACAGTTCTGCGGCACAATGTGGAAGTCTCAGGTCGTTTAAGTAGCTCATACTCCGTGTTCTTGGCGACCATTACAGGCTGGTTTTTAGGGTCAGACTAAATCTCTCTATGCCTAACATTTCAGGCAGAAGTTTCTTTCACACGCTCTTTTCTTCAAGAGAGTGAAACCTCATAAAAGACATATTCTACCCAGAGATTTTCAGTATCACAGAGGAGAGAGAATACAAGGCAACTCTACTACAACTTTTGTGAAGAACACCCATTTTAGCTTTCAACAAAAATACACGTATATTTTTAATAAATATATTTTACTAATAAGTACTGCAAGTACTGTAGGGGGAAATGCTGTTTTCTGATATGTGTAGTTATAGCTAGAACGTATGGAACAATTATTTTTTGGAGGTTTTTCCTGCTAGGATGAATGGAAATGCGTCGCAATTATTTCTTGGAACTTGAGATGAGATGTCAAGATTTAGGTCTTCTCCAACCTTGCCAGATTAGACATATATTAAGATGTATTATTGTATTTCAATATTTTAGTTTTACTTAGCTGTAAAAAAGACTATATTGTACTCAGAATAGAAGAGACATGACAGCTGGAACTGAATATTAGATCCAATTGAGCCCACTCTTACACACACAACAAGATTATGCCCTAGGGATTTTTTACCAAGACTTCATCCTTCATAGGTTTTGGTATGTTGGATCTTGGGTTTTTACTCCTCTTACAGACTTACACTCTTTGCTCTCACTAGCAGTGTTTTTTTTTCCAAATTTAATAAAAATTTGCTTAATTTCACCTCAATATTCCTAATGATATCATTCTAGATGTTACTAATCATACTGCTAAATATCACATTATATATATACACGCATGTGTGTAACTTGTCAGCATTATATGAAAGTGAACTTCAGAAACTTACTGGCAGAAGCATCCCAAAACTTTACTGATCCATCTGCATGGCTTAAAAAAAAAAAAAAAATTAAGTGTGTTAAACCAAGATGCAATTCTAAAACACCTTCCACTTTCAGGGAGTGATAAATATAAGCAGAAAAACTGTACTTTGCTTGTGTGGTAATGCTTTGTACCTTACTGAAAATATATGATGATACATATACTAATTACAAGGAAATATTTTATTATTAGTTTGATTAGGTTAATAAAATACTTTTTCATGCATTTCCTATGGAGAACTAAGTCCCCAGTGAATTTTAAAATCACAACAGCAAGAAATTAATTCCCATTCTAATGACAAGTTTAAGTTACAGCACTTTTGGCTTTGCAGTAGGCTAACATCAGCCTATGCACTCTAAAGATGCCATGTATAATGAACTTTGAAAAGACAGAGGGTAACTTCATTTTACTTAATACATTACGGCTGTGTTCTTTTTGCTAACATAAAATCATCCCTGAAGTGAAGCTGGAGAAAGGAAACATCGCTGTTTAAAATTAGAATAATCCCTTCATTGGTACTATTGCACACATCATCATCTTATTTTTAAAAACAGGTGTTAAATATCATTGATAACAATAATTTAACAAATATATTGCTATCATCAGCATGGCTGAGACCAGAGGGAAACACAGAGTGCATCGTCGCTGAATAGTTTTGGTTTTACAGCATGGTCCCTTGAAAATCCATCAGGCATTGGCATTGCTCATGGGGCTTCTACTGAAATCTGAGCCTTTCTATGCCTTTTTGCTACGGGGCTCTCTCTCCTCTCACAAGGTGAAATTCATCCCCATGCACCACACCCCCACTAATGCTGGGGTATTAAAGTGAATTCCCAAACTCCCCAGATACAAACTCCCCAGAAAAGCCAAAGGACAACAGCTATAGAAGAACAGCTGTTTCCCTTTTTAATGCTGTTCTCCGTGCCCTTCAAGGCCAAAACGTGCTCTTGCAATGGATTCTCCTTTCCAAAGATCCCATCTTCACAAGGATATAGACTTGCTGTCTAACACTGGGGCCTCAGATGGTGATTCTTAACAGTAGTTCATCCCCGAGAACAAAGCTTTATTTTCTACAGCAAATGGGAATTGCTGTGGTGACTCTGCTCGAGGAAAAAAACTACGTACCTCAAATGAGGAGGCCAGGATATGCACACTCTGTGAGGGGTCAACTCTTACCCATAGCTAACCCTCAATCCAAGGCTGTGGACACTAGTGGCCTGTAGACACTAACATTTGAAAAGTACCAGTCCTCAGTTTCATTCTCACCCTGTAATAATGATTTCAGGATATGTCTGAGCTCCAAGGTTCCATGCTCCACCACTGATAGGCCACTCCTAAACAAACAACAAGAGTACGGAGATCACAACTTATTCTGATGAATCTTGCTTGGTTAATTTTTAAATGCAAGAGTAGACAACAACTTCTTCCAAAAAGCAATACAGCTCATAAAAGGAACAAAAATGTGTAGCATTCAAAGCTTTTAAAGCTTATTAATGTTTTTATATTATCAGTTATGGGTTTTGAAACTTAATAACATTTTTATCTTACCAATTAAAGTTCTATGTTTTAAAAATATTTCTCAACAGCTAACACTCAACAGTCAAAAATAGGAAGTAGAGGAAGGAGTAACAAACTCTTTTCAGATTGCTTGACTCTTGGAGTTTTTGTAGGACACTGAATAGACTGAGAATCTATTTTGAGGATGAAAACTACTGAAGAAGCTGGCCCAGAAAAAAATATCTGAGCATGATGCCATGAAATATGAGATAAGGGAATGCAACTTTTACAGAACATATTAAATCATCATCTCTTCTCTGCTGTTTGTTTACTAGTGGCAAGATTCCCATCCTCTTCCTTGGTCTCGGCTGGTAAAGTGAAACGCTGGTCTTGCCTAAAGCTTGACACGTATGGATACAGGATACAGCACATGGAGGATGACATTTGTGCAGAGTGGGTGAGGATGTATGCAGAGTATGACACTGGGTGGAAAAAAGCTGGAAGCGCAAACTGGTTATGTGGATACATGGAGTGAATGCTGTGGGTACAGAAATGGGTGGGTGGCACATGAGTGGCTACCTACATTCAGAGTGTATATTTGTATGTGCACAAGTAAAGTAAGTGAATAAGAGAGTGTGCAATGAATACAGGTAGGAGGTGAAAAGTTTGGGAAACTATGTATATGAGGTAGGGATAGATAAGTAGACAAATTCAAATAAAAGAAAAAAAGAATTTCTGAAGTACTTTGCTGAAGCAAGATCACAAAGAAGTAGATAGGGCCTAGTTTGTCAGTTCGTGGAAAACAAGGCAGCTCCAAGGAGAATACTTCTGTTAATACGAATAGAAAACTGATTATGTCTGATTTGTTGACCCAATGTTTTCCCTAATTTATTTATTATGGCAGATTAGTTCTAGTCAAAACATAAACCAGATTAATGCTTGAAATTTATAAAGTAATTGCATTTCCTCTTTTTATTTCTGCAGCTTGTCCTATTTTTAAAATCATTACATTAAGACTTTAGTAGCCGAGTAAAATAATTATTAATATCCCTATTTAATAAAAATTGCACAGACATGCTGTCAACAGTCAACTTTCACAGAAGCTCTTCTGCTAGCTTCTCTCAGTTCTAATGTTTTCACTTTTTTCTTTGATGGAGATAACATATCCATGCAAATTTGAATTGTACACTGACAGCCTTCCTTTGACTTAATGTGATCCAGCATAACTCCAGCAGCCTAATGATTAAGTCCTATATAATGATCATTAATGGCAGTGCTTAAGTGATGGTGTTACTAAGGGACAAACACCAGGACATAAGCATGCTGCTGAGCAGCTCTTTGGACCAACTTGAAAGTGATTATTAAAGAAGTAAAATGAAAATAATTTAGTAAGATGTTACAAAAACATAGGCTGTACCTCTACTTATTTTGTTTAAAAAAAATATTGGTTTTGTTTACCTTATTGCTGTATCCTTGCTTTTTATGTTTTGCTCCTACAGAATAGAGTACAGGAATCAGATCTGGAGGACAGTCCGCAAAATATTCTGTGCAGGTAACAGGTGACTCATGAATGTCAATAGGATATGGATTTTCAAAGATTGGAAAACTAGTTAGGGAAGACAATTTATTAGAGGCACTGTGACACACTGAGCCATAAAAGAAAACATAGTCTTATATTAAGTGCATAACAGAATCTAAGTCAAGTCATTACTAATAAAGTACATTTTCCCTTATTTATTCAAACATATGTATTGTTTTTAACATCAATAATAATGTGTAGTTACTCAAATAAAGATATAAAAATTCCACTGCTGTGACAAGAATCCTCTTGTAACATAAATACCCATCATGTGACTAGTTCCTACGGCTAACAGAACGACTTGTGCGAAGGAGGATTAGGACCTAATTTTCCCCAACATCTCAAAGTCTTATATATACAGAAGTGACACATTTTCTAAAATCTTCAGGTTCATGGGTATGGTACATACTATCATCTAAGCACTACTTGTGCAACTGTGGATTTTATATTGAGCAGCTTAGCTTATTGGGTTGGTAGACTACTGATTCTACAACGAACAATTGCAATAACAGATGAAGTAGATCTCAGTTTATTTCTCACTTCCATCACTTTGGATGGTCTGATAAGAAGGAAGGGCTCACTTCTGGCAGATTACATGACGTTATTCACAATTCAGAAATGGGGGAACTTTGGTTCTGATTTCAATTACATTCATTTTATATTGCTGAGATGGTTTGAATTGTTCTTGAAAGTAAGTGAGATCAGAATATGACTCACTTAAAATGTTTCAAGACATTAGGGACAAAATCTGTTCCTAGTTATACCAGGGTGAATGTGGTTATATACTACTGGTACTGCTGAAGAGGCAGAACAAAGTAAGTAAGAATTGGATTCTGCATTACATGATGTATAGTTCCTCTTTGATACGAACATGCATTCTGATGTGAAAGAACTATCTGTCATTTAAACCAGCAACTGGATCTTGAAATAATCCTGTAGACACACTATAAATCAATGACATTATTTATTGAGATACTTAAGTAAATAATTAAGTGGTAGTCTCTGTGAAGTCTAGTGATGTTAGGCATGTATATAAGTAGTAGTTGGATCTGGTTTCCAAAACACACATTCAGGTCATAATTTGGCTTGTGACTAAGTATTATTTAACTTCAATGTTGAGTGAATGTTTGAAGGCTATGCTGAAGGGACCACAGATTTAGATTTATTCTCAAACTTTAGAACAAATATTATCATAAGTGCCTGTTGATTAGCTGATCTTAGCTCTTAAGGTGTAGGTAAACATAGAGTGAATTATTAACGACGAGTGAATAATTTTGGATAGTAAAATGACATTTAGATTTTTATCATCATTTGCTAGACAGTTAAGATATACAAATAACTTCATATAAGACTTCATACGTACTTGCTTTGTGTCAGGTCAACAACAATAAGATCTTTTTCCAAAAGCACAACCACAGCATAAGGTTCTTGAAATTCTGTAAAGCAAGAAATCAAGTATAAAAGACATGGAGTTCTCCTACTAGTCATTATAAACAAGAAAGTCACATTTATGTCCTCTAAACATTCACAGTGTATTAAACAAAAGTTTTGAGGTACAAATCTTAGACATGACCACAAATTAGACACATCTGCAAACTAGGGCCAGACAGGAACTAAGAAATTACTTTTGGCCAGTATTGCTGATCAACATACATAGCAGAAATAGCATTGGCATATTATAGCATGCCAGCATGATGGTATATTGAAAGTAAAGAAATAGAATATGAACAAGTTGTGTGTATTAGTGCATTGTTGAATCCAATTATTATACAGAAAATGTATTTTTGCTGCCCAATAGTAACACTTCCACTGTGTACAACTTCTTCAAAACCAGATTGTGAACAGCTGGCGCAGTCTGCTTGATGATACACAATGCCCTCATCTCCAACGTGATTCCAACAGAATATTCCAAAGAAATCCTGTAAGTCTGCTGTGTTCAATTCAGATACTGACATGCTCCTTCCTCCTGTACACTCTTTAGGAAATTGTATAATTCATTTTTTTATTTAATGTCTTTTTCCGTTATAAAAAATAAACAATTAAAAAGACAAATAAATGCTTCCCTTAATGCATAGGGTGCATTAGTTTACATAGCATAAAAGTTATTTTAAAAAGTATAAATGTTAAATTTCCACTCTCTTTTCAACAGCAGAAAACCATTCCAGGATGTACAAGCTCAGAGTACACTCTTCAGATGGCTGATGCCAAAAGGCTGAGTAAATCGACAGCAACTGATTTACCTTCCTTTCAGGCCAGCTACAAATGCAAATTATTTGTGGCCTGTTTTTATACAAGGCTATGAATAACAGGGGTTCAACCAAAATTTTTAAATATTAGCGTTGTGAGCAGGGAAGGGCCTACAAAATCTTAGTACTGGGAAGTGTCGCTGTATTTGCCACAGTTAAATGAAGGCCCAAACTAACTTTGATTACTGAAAATTAAATTTTTGCATGACATTGAAACAAATATACGCTTTACCTTTACAGAGTGTTTTTAATATATATTTGATTTAGCTACATATATGATTTATTTTACTTTTCTGCTTGAGGGCTTAAAATGCTAAAATTAGTTTCTTTTTGAATTAGAGCTTGTCTTCATTTACTTTCTGGGTTTTCTGTGAATGTACTTCAGAATTTGGCAGACACACAATATGCAGCAAAACACTTTTAACAGTTCGATTCAGGCTGAAGTGTAAGAACTTCTTTGCAGAAAAGTGATAGTTTAATCTTCAATAATTTAGCAATTTGTAGATTTTCAGCCTTATGAAAAATGTTAGAAATATAGGCACATCTTTTTGATTAATAGCAATATTTCGTCATGCTAACCAATGTGTTTCAAGCTTATATCTGGAGATCTATGCATGCTCTATTGTCCAGTCATTACTTGCTTCCTGTATCGAGAATGCAAACAAGTTCCAGTTACTGTCAGTGACGTGGTTTTCTTGAGATGGAGGTAACTGTGAGAATGGAAGTCCCTGAAATGGAATTAAGGTATGAGAGAAGATCACCTAATCTTCGTTTTCCATAACTGTGTTTTGCGTAATAAACTCACCATTTGGATATGGGGTTTCACAGAGAGTTAAAAAATCAACTATAGGGTGATCCATTTCAAGAACTGTAATTGCTTTCCCATGCATGATTGTTAAACTTGGTCTTCGACAAGCCTTATCATATGACAATCCACCAGAAAATATCACAAATGGTTCACTGTATTAAAAAAACCAACATAGTAATTATAAGTTTACATAGTACATAAGTTTACATTATAGGTTTAGTACCTTTAAATAATAATAAATAGGTTTGCAAAAAGAAAGGGGGAAAGATTCTAAAAGGACTTTAACTCAGGAATGTAATATTGAGTTAATTACAGAATTAAAAACATACCTGTTTTTACAGGTCTTGTACTCTACTTTAAGAATGGGTTTACAAGATTCAGGTTTTTTTCCATCTCTCTGAATTTTTCCTAAGGACAGAAAAAAGATGAAAACTTTATTAAAACATCATGATAATAGAACTATCAAACCGAAACATACACATAGAAGCAACTTACATATAAGCAGTAAGAGAATGGAACTTTACAGCTACAGAAGATGATGAGTGTTAGCTCCTATTTCCACAAAATATGCATTTGTCTAACTTAATTATATTTATTATGGCTTTATGTTTTTACTGCCATGTACATCTAAAGGACCATAGACCACATTTCAAAGACATCTAAAAACCATGCAAGTTACTAAGAAGGATGACACTTAAGTAATAATTAATGAATTTGACCAAATGTATACCTTTTTTCTGAACATATTATGACCATAAACAGCTTTATTTTTTCCTAGGTAATTCTTAGATTCAATTCCTTTTGTTGACAAAATGTTACATGCTCTGGAGTGTAACTATTTGAGTGCTAAAATTGAATGAATTGTACAACTGAAATTCATGAGTTCTTGGTTAATTACGGCTCAATACTTCCTTCCAGTCAGAGAAAAGTCACTTGTAAACCAAAAAAACCCAACAATTTTGCTTTTGTTAGTTTAGAAAGCCTATGCTTGCTTTTGACAAAAAACCTGATGGGATGATACAATGCAGATGGAACCAGGCTGTTCTCAGAGGTGCACAGAGACATGACGGGATGCAAAGAACTCAAGTTGTGGCATAGGAAATTCTGGTTAGATATCAGTAAAAAAATTTGTACCATGAGTGTTATTAAATACTGGAAGACATCACCCAGTGAGGTTGTGAAATTTGTCATTGGAAGTGTTCAAGTGTCCGGTTGACATGGACACAGCCCTGAGCTAACTCTGATCTAAGCAGGCCCTTTTTTGAGCTGGGGGTTAGACTAGATGACCTCTGAGATGTCCCTTCTGACATAAAGTACAATTCTATAAGTAAAAATGATACGACAAAAGGAATTAGGAAATTTAAGAAAATGCTAAATCTTTTCTGGGCTACACAGACCTTGCCTTCCCCTTCTTCCTCCTTCTCCATCCAGTCAGGCTTCTTGGTAATGTATTGATTTGCAGTTGAATTAATACCTTCTTACCTCATTTATAGGAAGCAATGGCATATAAAGTTCTAGCCATAAAAGGTACAGCCATTTCTTAATATGGCTCATTTAAATTCTTCATTGCAGTGACTTGGGAAGCCTTGTACCATCTCCATAACAAGCAACACAGTGCCTTCTGCAAAATGTATTACTTCTTGTGAAAATTGCACATATGATCATGTAAGTACAAAATATAAAATAAAGAAATGTGAAAATCCCATAGCCCGAGGCCATCAAAGACCAGCAGCAGACTATTAAGATGAACTGGATAAAAGAAGACATTAGAGCAATATTACTGAGTAAGACATATTTATGACACCAGTTTAAAAAGAAAAGGATCAGAATTGCTCTCTGATTTTTATAGCTGATTTTGCAGCTACTTTGCAGATTAAAACATTTATAAAAGATGCAACTCTGGGCCTGGGCTACAATAAAAAATGAAATAAATGTATATATTTGCTAACAGCATGGAGAATATTGTATTGCTTCTTAGGTATTTTAACTATCAAAATTACCA
Organism: Phaethon lepturus; assembly: GCF_000687285.1. Taxonomy (NCBI): domain Eukaryota; kingdom Metazoa; phylum Chordata; class Aves; order Phaethontiformes; family Phaethontidae; genus Phaethon; species Phaethon lepturus. The sequence continues at coordinate 1,463 of NW_010556685.1, read as the reverse complement.
TGTGGAATTGTGGTCTGGAATGGTCTGTTAGGACTTTTCAGATTCCATAGGGTCAAGCTGCCATCAGAGTGACTGCACATGAACTGTTTCCCTTCGTGATGCCAAGCAACAGAATGAATAGCCTACAGAAACGAAAGAAGAACTTGAGACTGAAACAGAACACAGTGTTTACATTAATGATATTTTAATGTATGACTTTGGATTATAGTAATCAAATGGTATATCAACAGTTGGATGGTTCTTGTTCATCTAAAGTCCATTACCAGCACTTTTTGGTAACCAGTGGCTGTAATCTGCTGCTAGTCAAGCAAAACAATTCATTATAAATGTTAACGTAACACAAAAATGTAAGAAAGCCGGTACTGAATAAAACCAAAATTGAAGTAACAGGGTAATAAGGTAAAAGTAGAAGAACAAGGGACATACAGTGCAATCGCAGTATGTCTGATAGCTCTCCTTAGAAGTATCTCATCTGGCAAATACAACACAGGGAACTCTGTGTGACAAGTTTTACAGGTAACATACAACACACGTAGTCTTCCCCAGAGGACTATCTAGGAAAAGTAGAAATAGTACTCTGTTCTTGAATAATTTTTCCTCCCACATATTTAAGTTTCAGAGCAAATACACAGAAATCTGAGATGCTTAATACAAAAACAAAACCACTAAGGAGACCAGGGTTGTTTCATTGATATAGGGAATTAACCAAACAATGATGTAAGATATTCTTGGAACAGATAATGCTTCAGATAAGAGGAATATCACACTCCTATGTACACAATCCAAATACCACATGACAAATGTTGTGTATGCCAAAAAGCAACACTTCAAAAATTAAGACTGTTCTTAGTATTTTGTACATAATTAGTGGAACTGACTGAAAATATCCATAATTACATCAAACGAGCTGAAAGGATTATGGTGTAAGTCAGTCCTTCATTTTCACTGGTATGTGCTGGATAACTAACAAAAGCCATTTTCTGACAAAACAAAGTATTTCTTCATTGTATATCACAGTTTCTCACACACTCCCCTCATAAGAACAAACTCACAGAATCTTCCCTTGAATCCATTTCCCTTCCAGAAATATTAGCTGCCAAATAGCAAAAAACACAACATGTTTTTATGTAGATGTAAATAAAGAGGGACCTATTTTTGAATGCATTTTAATAAATTTCAATTTTTGCAACCCAGGAAATGCTAAGGCATTTATGTATGTACTTAGAGTTGCATATGGCCATTTACCTGATTTATCCAAATAACTTTAAAATCATGCCTGGGTATTCATAAGTCAGCATTGGAGTTGTTCATATCAATTTTGCTTAAGCTGACAAGAAATAAGCCTAAGTGCTACAGGTCACTACTCAAAACTCCCTGCTGGTCTTCCTCTTTTAATAAGTATATTGACTGTTACGGTTTTTACAAAAATGTTTTACAAAAAATGTTTTTACAAATATATTAAC
>NW_010556684.1:42113-82802 GCF_000687285.1 Phaethon lepturus | reverse complement strand
AGGACTCAGATCAGAGACACAGGTAAAAAAGTGGGTTACCTTTCCTTCTTGCTTCTGAGTTGCAAGGGCGGGGGTGAAGAAGAAACTGTGGAGGACTCAGATCAGAGACACAGGTAAAAAAGAGGGTTACCTTTCCTTCTTGCTTCTGAGCTGCAAGGGCGGGGGTGAAGAAGAAACTGTCTCTCACTGGTTCAACAAAGGAGCTTCTGAAAATGGGAGTGCAAATGCTGGTCCTTCAGAAATTTGGAGGTGCAAATCAGTGCCACTTGAACAGTTCATGGATAGCTAAACTCAACTCAGGTCTTGGTCACCAAAACAGACAGTTGAAATTTAGACATTCCTGTTGGTTCTTTTCCTGTAAAAATGTCTTCCTGTTTCATATGGGTGATTTTCAGGTTGTGAAGCCCTTGGACTCTGTGATAAGACAGATCTTGCAAATATAGATGTATTGTGGTTAAATGGGAGGTGGTCAAGAAAGGAAATAATCCTCGTGGGGTTCAGTATCTTCAGAGATTGCATATAGATCCTTTATTAGGCTCCTATATGAAAAATGAATACAGATCTATTGTTATAAACTTTCACCTTTATTGTCTTGATTTGGTATGTGCATCTGTTACTCCTAATATCTTGTAAAGATGATTATAAATATTCTTAGTTTTTCTCTCTTGCTACAATTGCTCCTTTGTCCTCCCTCAGTGGTCCCTCTTCCAGAATCAATAACATCCAGATCAATGGAAGAATATTTCTGAAAATGTAAATCTTTCATCTTTATGGTCCCAACTTGCTAATGATTTCTAATAGAGTATTTAACAGGAACGAACACAGATCTCGATATGAATTGCCAGACAGATGTGTAACAAGAGGGGTTCTGAGTAGGAAAATGTAGAAGGATAATGAAACCTGACAATAATAGAAAACTGTGGACAAAGCACTGAGGGTGAGAACAAATGAACATGACTCCCATAGAACAGGGTCACAAGCTGGTGTCTGAACCATATGATTTGTTGCCAGGAAATGGAAAGTAATAAGGTTAGGCACAGAAGAACAGAAGGACTTATAACTTCAGCAGATTGACGTGCTACAAATATTGAACAGTAGATAGATTAGAGACAAAGGCTATTTATAATGGTATTGCTTTTTTTTCCCCTCATGAGAAAATACAGCAAACAATACACCCACATGATGATGTAGGTGATAAAAGATGCATTTTTCCCCAGCATTGCAAAAGAAACTAGAAAAACAACTATGATCTGTTAGGATTACCTTGTTTCTTGTGTGTCATGCAACTAGATAAAGTGGAAGAGGGGACAAATATAAAAATGGAATAATACAGGGACATAGAGATGTTAGCTATTTATAAAGCAAAACTGTATAGGTATGGAATTCAATTTATTTCAAATTAGATATGTACACTGCAGATGTCTACACATGAACTAGTTGATTACACTGCTTTTATAGTGAATGGAGAGAAAGTCACTTAGTGGGGCATGGTACACCTCATCATTTACTTGTCTAAAATAAGCCAGATGAATTGTGCTGTAGAGGTGCCTCCACTGACAGCAGAGCAAATCGGTAAAACTATATCAGCTTTAGATGTCTATGCTGCAGATTTCCAAAGACAGGTGAGACGACTCCAATACTACTCTGGTTTTGGAGGAAAAAATGAACTTGAAGAGGGAAGCTAAGAATAAAGTGATAAGTTATTATTGTAAATCACCTGAAAGTTGTCTACCAAGTGAAAGAAGAAATGGCATAAACTTAGAGTAGGTGAAAAAGCCATATGATAACACTACTTTGCAGGGAGATGTTAATCTAATTACCAGTAACAATACCAGTGACAATAACCATGAATTAGTCAATAGTAAAATTAAATTACTATTTTGTGCCTGCTTTAAGAGCAGTGAAAGGAGAAGTAATCCATTTGGAGTTCTCTCTCATATACACAGATGTTGTATAGACTAATTAAGACACACACAAATGATAAAACCTCCTTACAGACAAAACGGTTAACATCGAAGAAGATAGTTAAAATGCATCTTGTCAAACAAGATTTTAAATTACACCAATATGAAAACACCTTTAAAACTGAAAAAAAAAGCTGTAGGTTACAAAGCTGAACAATTGGAAAGGAAAAGGGGAGGAGATACCAATAAGGAAGGAGCTTAGGAAAAATAAAAATAAAATTGGTCTCAAAGAGCCTACCAAAACCAGTAGGAAAAATTGCTGGATAGAAATGTGTAAAAGCAGAATATAATATATTGTATATCTGTACAACAGTTAGGTAAATAATTCTGGCAGTAAGTGACAGGGGTTGACAAGGCTATGGAACTGAACATTAAACAAAAAAAGAATGTGCATGGAAGGAAGTAACAGTACTTACAGAGTTATTTATTATTTGGAACTCAAGCAAACTAGAGAAGGTACCTGGGAAAAAGAATTAGATGTGGTAGAAGAGTATTCTATTTAATTCTGGAGACTTTGGAGAGCCCAATGAGATAAAGCTGTTTTTCAGCTGTCATTTGTCAACACTCTTCTAAGAAAGGGAGTGGCTATAGAAATGAGGTGAGGTAAAGAGTTATATAATTCATTGCTCTGTAGCATTCACCCAATCCATCATTATGGCATCTGTCTGTCCAGTGCAAAAATGACCAAGTATTTCCAAGAAAGAATGCATCATACTCTGAGAAATATATGAAAAAAAGGCTCTGGTGAGACCTTATAGCAGCCTTCCAGTACCTAAAGGTGGCCTATAGGAAAGCTGGAGAGGGACTTTTTACGAGGGCATGTAGTGATAGGACAAGGGGTAATGGCTTTAAACTGAAAGAGGGTAGATTTAGATTAGATATAAGGAAGAAATTCTTCATTTTGAAGGTGGTGAGACACTGGAACACGTTGTCCAGACCAGCTGTGGATGTCCCATCCCTGGAAGTGTTCAAGGCCAGGTTGGACAGAGCGTTGAGCGACCTGGTCTAGTGGAAGGTGTCCCTGCCCATGGCAGGGGGGTTGGGAACAGGGGATGGTTTAGGTCCCTTCCAACCCAAACCATTCTATGATTCTATGATATGTGAGTGAAAAAGAAATAAGAATGAAAATGCAGACAGAAAGATGGAAGCTAGATTTAGGAGAGATGAATTTGAAAGTTTAAAAACGGGCTGTCTTTCATGACTTCATGTGATGGCCTATTTAGGGATCTGAGGAGACCTATATCAAATCCTTGCAAGATTCATCGCTCTGAGATTACAATTAGGAAGATCTACAAAGTAAGATTGGGAAAAAGGTTGGATGATATAAAGAATCCCAGTGTAATTATATTAGAGATCAAAATATGAAATAAAAACAATATTACAACATCATGAAGGTAGATAATACATCCTTAATGTGCCTAAAGAAAGAGTGAAGAGAAAGACAGGAATTTAGTGTGAGATTTGTCTGAACCGTTACACACTTTTTGTTCTCTGGTATCTGGAAACACATGTACTCTGTATCCTTAGCAAAGTTACTGTTGTTAGCTTGTAAATGCATCAGAATATACATATAATTTTATTTTTCATTGCCTCAGTCCCTAAGATTACCCAGATTCTACCATGTGATGTTTGAACTCGTTCCATATTACTGGTGCATCCCATCTTCACACTGTTGACACATTTCATTAGCACATTCTGTGCCTGCAAAGGGCATTTTTTTTCCCTTTGTGGGCATAGACCACTGGTGAAAACACTAAAATTTTCCAAAATAGACTGTGACGAACTGCACACCAATACTCAGACTCTTTGAGCACAACCCGTTTGATCTCCTTTTTGATCAGTTCCTTATCCACTTGACAGTCCAGATTCTGATCGCCATCTTCTCAATTTTAATCAGTCATATCCCATGGAATAAAATTCTGAACTCCAGAGATGTTATATCTGTCATGTTTTCATTGTAAAATAAATAGCTTCTCTGTCAAAGAAAGATACCAGGATCACTGACATGATCCATTTCTGAAAAATTTGTGTACCTTTTATTCTCATTTGCATTTCTATCTGTATCATCTACAGAGATTTCTATATGGACTGAATAGCTATTGATCGTGAAAATACAGCTTGAAAGACTATATCCATAAAGTATAAAAATAAGAATTAAGAATCTGTTTGAAGAAATAAGAGATTTACTTGTAGATAAGTGATTCTGGCACAAACCTCATTCTAGATTTTGTGTGTCCAGAGTTGCCCCTTGAGAATATCACAGAATTGTTTTGGGAATCCAGACAAACAGGATGTCAGGAAACCTGACCTCAGTGGGTTTTTTTACAGAGGACAGCAGACAGTAAACAACGTTTGCTGAAGCACTAATTTCAGAGCTGATTCTGCCTGTTGGCAAACTGGATTTAACTAGTGGTATCTGGAGACATGTTAATGAATTTCAGATTAACACAAGTGCTAAACCTAATGCCGTAATTAAGAAAGGCCTGCCAATCACTGCCTCTTTTGCACCGGCACAATTTATTCTGTAGATTTCTGTTGCAGCATTATCATCTATTGAGGACTGCAATTAATTGCTAAATGGATCCTAAAAGAGCAGTTCACAGGAATGAGAAAAACAACTGTAATGGAAGAGTTTTGCTCCCATTCTGTTGTGCATATCCCAAGGTTATATAATTTTTATGCAATTTTCTACACTGACCTGTCCACTGTCATTCATGGAAGCAGGTCTTCTGAAAAGTTGTACTTCCAAAAAAATTTGTCTATTTTTAATTAATATTACTCATATCAATTTCTGGGAATATTCAGTGCATTATCAAGAGTTATCTATAACATACAAAACCTGTGGAATTGCAGAAATGGTTTTGACTCTCCTCATGTAATGTGAATTTTTTCTTCATTTCATTGTATCTGTTACATGTGTCATATTGTCTGCTGCTTTTTCTGTTGCCTCAGCTGAAATTGCAAGGAACTTTGTAAACTTCATTTGGCTGTGGTAATATCTACCCTTTGTATGCTTTAAAAATTAGAAGAAAATTACCTATTGCCTTCTAATTATAATGTAGAGCTACATTTTCACAGAGAGATGAAAACGTTTGTTCCTATTTACACATACCTTCATCTACTTAGTTTATTATTCAATCTTACTTATTTCTAAAGAGAAAGTGTTATGGATTTCCATGCCAGAATAAGCATAAGAATCATACATATCATAAGAACACCTTGACTACAGGTATAATTTCTTGAACACCTGAGCCTTTGTTAGCTCCTCCAGCACAAAGCTATTGAGGGCTGAGCTCCTGAATCCTTTCCACAGGGCTGACAACAACTAATAGTGTGAGTGTTTCATGGGTCATCTTCCTTTCTCATTCAGGATTGTTTAGACTGCATTGCATAGATTCACACAGACAATACACGCATAGAATAATAATATCCCTTTGAATTTAGAGATGAGGCTCATGAAACATATTATGTTGATTTTTCAGATATTCCCCATCTGGTATTTAACAGCAGGAAATGAGGCAGCAAAGATGGCTCTCTCCGGTGGTTTTACAGCTGTCCTGGCTTGGTGGTGCAGCCAAGTGGCTGCAAATATTCATGTCATTGTCATTGATCATTTGCAACTTTCTGAAAGTCTGGGATCACTAGACCTCAGAACCAGAGTTACTGCTCACAAATCTCAGAATGGTTAAGGCTGGCCCTCTGGAGATGGGCAGTCCAACTGCCCTCTGCTCAGAGCAGGCTGAGCTACAACAGCAGGTTGCTCAGGTCTGCCTCCAGTTGAACAATGAATATCTCCGGGGATGGAGACTCCACAACCTCTCAGGGCAACCTATTCCACTGTTTGGCTGCTTGCACATTAAAAAAGCTTTTTCTTGTGCTTAAACAGAATTTTCTATCATTTGATATGTGCCCATAGCCTCTTGTCCTGTCACTGGACATGGCTGAGAAGAGTCTGGCTCCATCTTCTTTATTCCCCCATAAGATATTTTATACACACTGATAACAGCCGCCTCTCAAGCCTTCCCTTCTTCAAGCTGAAAAGTCCCAGCTCTCTCAGCTTCATCTGGTATGACAGATGCTCCAAGCCCTTAATCATTTTTGTGGCCCTTTGTTGGACTCACTCCAGTATGTCGATGTCTCTCTTTTTACTGGGGAGCCCAGAACTGGACACACGCTCCAGCTGTGGTCTCACCAGTGCTCAGGAGAGGCGAAGGATCACCCCCTCAACCTCCTGCTAGGGCTCAGCACCTCATCTACTACCAGCACACTGAGCCTGTTCTGTAGTTGCTGATCAGAGAAGGCGCTTTCACCTCCCACGGAAAGTCTCGGGTTTCAGCACCCTGGGAGCCTCCGTTTCTGAATGCAATGGGCACAGACTCTTCCTGCCCCTCCTTTGGCACAACTCCTCTGCTCGGTGATGTGGATGCTCCCCAGCACACACATCATCCCCTGGCCCCAGCCTCAGTAAGCGGCCCGCAGAGATGCATCCTCCCTCGGGAGCTTGGTCTGAACCTCTGATGTCCCAGGGTAGTCGCTCAGGCGTGTGCTGGAGCTGCACTCTGTAGCACACCACCACCATCACCACCTCCGAACACATGAACGCTTCCCACAACAGCAGAGTTTCTATCCAGCTTTTGTGCCCCCTTTGCAGAAATCGCTTCTCTTGGAACTGCACTCTGGGCTGGCCCTTACGTGCACCTCTGCCAGCACCCGCTGAACGGGTGCTCGGCTCTCCCTGCTCAGAGTCAGCTTGAAGCTCAAAGTACCCTTTGATGAGGAACAGGTCTGTTAGAAGCTGCTAGAAGTCACAGCCCCCCGCAGCTGCCTTTCCCCGGTGCAGCAGGCACCTTGATGTTCCTCCAGGAGTTCCCAGGAGTCCCTGGCCATCCCAGAAGGCGTTCACAGAAGATTTACAAGCAGAGCCCAAAAAATGCTGAGCAAGCTGCTGTCTGCTGCCTGCCTCTGTTAGCTGTGCTCTGCCTTGACATTCCTGTTCCTTTGACTTTTTTTACTCCATGAATAGATGAAAGAAAAAAAATCGACATTCCTGTTTGCATCTGATTTAAGGTTCTTCCATGTTGCTGTAATATTTATTAGAGTTTTGCATGCATATGAAGATGATCTGGTAATTATTACATCAAGAAATTACAAGACATTGTTAAATGGACTTTTATTTGTATGGAACCAAATTAGTTAATTCTTCTTCATGATCAGTATCTTTATGAACTAGGCTAGAGGTTTTATTCTACAGGAACAATCAGGTAATATATGTAAATATATTCAGATTTTTACCTATGATGTGTTCCTGATGAAATGTTGAGACATAGTGATGCTGGTATGTGGTATTTTTGTTGTGCAGTCCTTGAGTGTTATAATGTTATCATGATCATTTATTTCACCTGGTAAATCTTTTAGTGGTCTTGGAGGAAAATTAATTTCAAGCTTTTCTTATGGAATATCAAATAATATTAAGTCAGATTTAAAAATCAAATTTATAACCTTAGGCAAGCACTTAAGAATTTCCTTAAGGCATAAAATTGCAGTTAACAAGAAAATTATCTGTTGACTTGCTGAATTTAGTGCCACTGTCCCCATAAAGTTAAGCATGTGCCTAACTGCTTTGTTAGTGGTCGCCTTAATGGAATTGTAAGTAGCACTCAGTTGGCAGAAATGTAATAAAGATGGACTTTAACTCTAATAATAACTACTCCTGCAAACAAATTGAAATAATTTTGACAATATGAGAATCTTCCTGGAAGTAATGATCTGAATATCTTTTCTTTTGGGAAGATTTAAGTAAAAAAAGATTTATGTATTAACACTAGAGATGAGATATAAGTGCTAGAGATCATTATATGATTTCAATTGACAAACATATTTTTTTTTAAAAGCTGCTATCTGCTCCATATTTACAACTGAAGGACTTCATACAGAGTTAAAGATATATTTTTTTATTAACTTACTTGAAGAAATGGGGTTCTGAAATGACAGGTGCTGATCACTAAACAGAATTGTACTCATCTGCTGTTAAAGGACATCGAAAGGATGAGACATGAGTAGAGATCCCAATGAAAGAACAGAGGAGGAAACAGCAGCTGTAAATTACTGCTTCTGCTTTGAGCAACCTGCCTTATGGCTCCTTACCTACTGCAAATCCAGCACTAGGAGCACAGTGAAGATGTGACAGTTTCAGAAGTTCTTGGATATTTTTTCAGTCACCGTTATCTGCAGGCTTGAGGAGTTAATCTTCTGAAAGAGAAGGACACAGACTCTGTTGTTGGAAGGGAGAACATCAAACTGATATGTTCTCCATAATGCTCAATATTTCTCATCTCAAAAGATGAGGAAAAAAGAGGGACATAATTTAATTCAAAATTCCTATGGATCTCAGATGTATGCTTTTTAGCCTTAAATTCTAATGCAAAACGAAATCACTACTTGTGCAGACTTACATGTTTCCCCTGGGCTCACCTCAGACATGAAGGTGTTTGAGTTAGCAGTGTGGTTATGACTGGAATCTGGTTCAGAATCACTTTTAAAACTTGTCAGACAGGTTTCTGACGTGAAAAGTGGAACATTTCTGCTTCCACTCTAGGTACATAATATTGTGAGTCTCCAAATATTTAAAACTGAAAAAAAAAGTTTTGGTTTTGGTTTGTTGGTGGTGGGTTTTTTTTGGTTTTGGTTGGTGGTTTGGTTGGTTTGGGATTTTGTTTTTGTTGTTGGGATTTTTTTTTGTTTGTCTGTTTCTAATGGAATCATTATTACAGTACATTAAGCTGTAATGTACGAATGTTAGTCTAAGGAAAAATGACATTTTTAACTGTCCATCAGTTTTGTTCTTTAGTAGCAACCTGTTATATGTGGTTTTAGATTCACATTGTTACCCCTCATGTCTATATTTAAAATTCAGGCACTCATTTAATGATTTTCATAGTTTCAGAACTTGAGTAAATGCTCTGGTCAAATTTCACCAAAAGTCAAGCATATGTGTTAGTTTTACAGATAGCTCTTAAAAGTATGTTACTATATATTGTACGCTGTGACTTAGTCCATAAGCTTCTACTTGTGTAGTGACAGATCATTAGCAACCAGTATAGGATCATAAAAATAGTATAAAATAAATTTGGAAGTGATTTTGAAGAGTTATCAGTTCTATCCTACTGCCAAAGCCAGGATTAACCACACTGTTGTCACTGCTGACAGATGCTTGTCCAGCCTGTTCTTGAAAAAAATCTGCTAGAGGGATTTCACAGCACTTGCAGGCAATCCAATCCTTCACTGCCTTCTGCTAGAGAGTTTTTCCTTAGGCTTAATTTAAGTCTTCATTCTTGCAAATGAAAGTTGTTATTCCATGGCTTGGAATAATGATCTTAAATTTTCAGCTTATTTTAAAATCATCCAGAGTGGACAAGGGTAAGAGTTTTTTGCGTTGTCATTATTCTTACCTTTTTACATTTTTTAATATCAGGTTGTTCCTCAGTCTTTTTTTCTCTGGACTCAGCAGATCTGGTTCCTTTAATTACGTACTGTAGGTTTTTTCTTAATCTCTCCTCTGAAGCTTCTTTTGCTGTTCCATATCCTTCCTAAAATTCCGTTCTCAAAATGAGATATTTCAGCTAAGGCCTTGCTGGTGTTGAATGGGATGGCAGAGTGCTCCCCCATGCTTAACAGAAAATAATTTCTTTATACATCTCAAAATACCCGTTTTGCATAAAATATTGTCATGTTCAGCTTGTGACGGCTAGAGCCACTGGTACCCATGGGATACTATTGCTCTCTACCAAGTCTTTCCCGTTCTGCAACAATGTGGTTAATTTTTCTACCACGAAATGTAGATCTTGCCCTTATTGCACTGAATTTTCTTCAGAGTTCTTCAATTTGTTGAGATCACTTTGATGCAATATGTTTGCAGGTCTCTCAGCATGGTGTCATCTTCCAGATGTAATAACCATTCTTTTGATCTCTTTATCTAGACTGTTAAAGGAAACAATGAATTCGCTCAGACCCCTGTGGAACAGTACTGCAAACTCTTGCCTAGCCTGACAAATAACTGTTAATAACTACATCTGGTAGTCTATCCAGGCAGTGTTTCCCTAGTTTGCATATCAAAATATCATGTGAGAGCATCAGAAGGCTTTCTAAAGTGAAGCTAGATGACAATGCAGCTGGTTTTCCTCTATCCTAAAGGCTTATTTTCTTATCATGGAAAGAAAAGAGATTCTTTTGACACAGCTTATTTTTGGTGAATCCACTGCCACTGTTACTTATCTTAGTATCTTTCTCATCTTGTAAGTGCTCAGAGAGTGTTTGATTATTTGTTCTGCCACTTTTTAGGAACTGAAATGGACCTAATTGGCCTTGAATTTTGTGGCTTTTCCCTCCGCCCACTTTAAGACAGAAACCATGTTTAGCTGATTCTACTTTCTTTGAATCTTATCGTCCCTCAGTCTTTATTAAGAATATCATCTCTTAATAAGGAAAAGTGTAGTTTATTAAAATTTAAGTTTATTAAAATCTGTGAGAACAGCCATTGTTTAAAATACATTCATTGTAGTAAAACTTACCTTTTATTTATAGTTCTTTGAATTCCAGCTTTTAGAAATGTGGATATATCTTGGAGATATGAACAAATGCATTATTCTATATAGCACATTGCTATATATGATAAATTATTTGGAAAATCTTAGAATTGTTTTAGAACAATATAATATTTAGGCAAAGTTTAAGAATCACAGAAGATGCAATAAAAGGGTTAAAGCAGAAGTGCTAAAAATTTGCAATATTAACAGTGATATTTAGGGTGTGATTTTTCAAGGGGCAGAAACATCTGTTGTTCTTATAAAACTGACTTCAAATTGCTTTTTGTGACCAACAGTTTTGAAAAGATTCTGTAAGGAAAACTTTTCTTCTCTGTCCTTTCTGTAAAATTTCAGTGTTGATATGTTTTTCAGCTTCCCTGCAGAGAACTTCCAGAGTATTCATATTCAGAGCTGATAAGTGGAACAGCAATGACCCTCTGGTCCCTATGAACTCATATATTTTTATGGCATCTAATGAAAAAGTGAACATTTCTTGAATATTGTGGTGAGGTGGGTGTTGGTCTCTTCTCCCAAGTAACCAGCGATAGGACGAGAAGAAATGGCCTCAAGTTGTGTCTGCGAAGGTTTAGATTGGATATTAGGAAAAATTTCTTTACTGAGAGATTGGTCAGGCATTGGAACAGGCTGCCCAGGGAGGTGGTGGAGTCACCATCACTGGAAGTGAAAAAACCTGTGGATCTGGTGCTTTGAGACATGGTTTAGTGGGCATGGTGGTGTTGGGTTAGTGGTTGGACTTGATGATCTTAGAAGTCCTTTCTAACCTTAATGATTCTGTGATTCTGTGGTTTTATGGAGGAAGTAGTCTTTAAAATTTAATCTTTTGGGAGCATTAAGAGAACAAACTGAAAATATTAAATGTATTCATCAGTAATTAAAACAGAAAAAAAGGCAAGATTGATAACAGTCATTCTGAAAGTACAGTGAGTTAGCAAATGGGTGAAATGATTGCCATGTGTCCAGGACTGTTTTACTGCATCTCTACAGTGTCAGTTCTCCTCAGGTAACTTTTAAAAACATGTTCACTGCAATCTTTTAATTGGAAGTTATCCAAAATGAAAAATGGAATTTCAATCACCATTTTCTTTCCTTGCTGTGGAATGTAACATCTTTTCAACTGTGATGTTGAATGATATTTTGAGGTAAATTGATAATGCTAAATGATGTTATGAATGCATTCCACCACAAATCTGTCTAGTTTATAAAAAACCCCACGCTATATAATTAACATCTATTTATTCTAAATCTCATTTTATTCTAAATGTTCTTGTTGGTTGCTCTTCACTGTTGTAAGCCCTGTGTTGGTAACTTCTCATACTTTTTGTATTTCATGTGATTGGAAAAGAAAAAATGAGATAGGAAAAGAAAAAAAAGATTATTATATTCACTGTTATAATCAGTTGGTGAACTTAAAATCATTAAAAAAAACACCCTTGTCAGAACCACTTCATGTTACATATTCAGAAATTTTCTGGCATGAGAATTTTAATGCAGAAGACCAGACTCTAAATGTGTGTGTACATGTGTGAGAAGGGGAGGTGGGGGGTGGCGGAGAGAAGTGAAGTGAAGTGACGTTAATCCATCATTTTAACAAAATGCATGATAACGGAAGAGAGGTAAATGATCCTGTTCATAGCAGCATTTCTATCTATCTAGATTATGTTTGACTAGCATTTCCTGTAAACACATAACATCAGAGCTTTTGGAGGGTTTGCGATGTGAATTATTATGACTGAGTTCTTTGTGAAACCATCCATGTGAAATGTTTGCTAAGCTGTCACCCTGATATTACTGATGCACTAGCAACTACAAGTCAGGACCGTCGCAATCTGCAATAGATTGTCTTTAAATAGTCTGTATTTCTGTATCTTATTTTCATCCTGACATTTTTCTCTAAAAGTTATCAACCCTCTATCTCTGCAAAGGGAGGATTAAAAAGAAAACAAAAAGGAAATGAAACCTGGTTTAATTGCAGGGCTGAAAATTACTTTAGATAGTTTTTGGAGCAGCCAATTATTCCTAGGTGGATGTTTTAAGAGAGTTTGGTTGTATATTTCCAGACTTTTTGGCAGAACTTATTAAAATAATGTAACGTATTGGATTTCTGTAGGAAGCACTTTAGAACAGGTACACTTTTACTGTTGGGCTGCTACCACCATTAATAATTTTCTTAACTGCCTTTTTATGCTGTGCGTTTTCACAGGATTTACTGCACTTGTACTCCTAAAAATGCTAGTTTCCTGAAATTATACATAGATGAGATTTTTAAGGCTTGTGTCTCAAGTAAAAATTAAAATGCAAGTTTTTTGCATATACCTTTCCTTATTACCAAAATCACAGATGTGAGAGGTAGGCTTGCTGGATTCTTACACGTTACAATAGTAAAAGCCAATCCTTTACTACTAACGGCTTAAGTTTTATTTGATCCCTTTCTGCGTATCACATATGAAAGTGATCTGAAAAAAAAGGATGTTTTTAGGGGCTTAATCTCCCTAAAGGTTGAAAGAACAACCATAAAAACAAATCCACTTTTGCTAAAGCTAACAAATAACAATAAACATCCATACTTTCAAGAGGAGGAATAACCCTATTTTTCCAATAACACATGGCTTTGCATAATAATATGAAGACTACTGCCAGCCAGCTGGAGGTGAGGAGAGATTAGCATCAATATGTGTTTGGGCATTACTGAGTCTCCAGGCACCAGGTTCCTCATTCTAGTGCAGCCACTGTCAAACTCACCCTTGCCAGCCACGGACTGAAGCTTTTTTTTCTACCTAATTCATACTAAATGGCAGGCTTTTGTAAATGTAAGCATAGAAAAAGAACACCCTTAACATTGAGTTAGTATCAGACCTGTTTTATAAAAGACAATTTCAATCTGCTCACACCAATACAAATTTTGCTCTTTCATTGCCATGAAAACTACTCAATAAATTTTCTGGTCTGTCTTATGTTTCTTCACCAAAACAATATTGTCTCCTGTTTCTTTCTTTCTGGCTAGTCAAAACAAGCCTGTCCTTTGAATGGTTTAAGAGCGATCTGATTCATCTGGATCTTTTGAGAGGAAAAAACTCAAATTCGTGGACCCTAATACAATAATTATGCACTACATAAATTGGGCTATATTGATACCACAACATTTCTGCTGATCTCTCTTCTTTAGCTCCTGGGCAGTGTTTTATTTGAAGAATAAACAACCTAAAAACTTCCAGTCAATGCTAGCTTTACTATTATCCTGGGAATAATAAGATGTGGTGGGCTTATAGAAGCCAAAGCTGTTAGAGTACTAAGCTATCATTGTAGCTTACATCTTTTAAACATAACTCATTAATTGGATGTGACTGGTTCAATAGAGAGTCTCAAATAGACAGACATGAATAAGAACCCTAAGGCTCCTTAGGGTTAGAACAGGGTTTTTCTTCCTTTTACAAGACCTTTCAGTTTTCAGGGATGCAATAGCAGCCCTTACCTAACCTTACTATGAAAATATAAGTTCCATTTCCCCGGGAAGTTTTAGGATAGTCACAGTTCTCAAGTGGGATACATAGGGGAGGCTGAGAGAACCTTGACAAAACCCTTTTCAACTTCAAAATGCTAACTTTTGGAAACTTAAACTCTTGCATAAATACAGCTGTTTTGACCATATTTTCATCATCAAACCTTCGTGTGAACACTTTCCAGGGAATGAAGATGGATAAAAAAAAGAGAAGGGGGTGGGGTGGGAAAAAGCATGATGAAGAGCTGAACAGTAACTCTTTGACTGGAATGTGTGAGGCCCTGGTTCAGGGAAAGGACTTGATGTATTGTGATCCCCCAACATTTAGGCTGTCTTTCTTTTTCTAAAAAATCCACAACCCCTTAAAATTGTTTCCATTTTGTGATCGAAATAATACTGGAATCTCAAAAACTTTCATAAAATTTATCTTGTTTTGGCCAGGCCTACTCTCAGAAGTGTCAATCCTCAATGCTATAATAAAGACTATACTCAGGTCAGTGCAGCATCAGAACAACCTTAATTTAATTAGCCATTTACACAGTATTTGATAGAAAAATATACTCTGTAACAACCACCCTTTTTACTCCTCAAAATACTGTGGCACTGCATCAATGTTGTGTTAGAGGTCCTAGTATGATTTGTGTATGCTAATGGTCACACTGGTGAGGTAAATTTCCCCCCTACGCCCCACCCAATCTAAATTAGTATATGAAGAATGCAGTTGTTTACCTTCTGAGTTTTACAGTTACTAAAGATGTGCTACACTTAATTGTGTTTGGGGAACAGAAACAATAATGTAATTCCTCATTATATAAAAATTTTGCAGGAAAGCACGGAATTTATTTTGTGATGGGGAGCTGAGACTGAGTTCATGTGAAGCCCCTGGTACAGTTTTCTGGTCTTCTGTACCTTGTCGAGATGTCTCATATCATTTATGTCACACTGCATGAAAGAACGACAATGATTTAAATGGAGATCATCATTGTCTTCAGTCCAGAAATTCAACATGACAGAAAATGTCTAAAATAATCTTGGGGTCGGGGGAATCAATTATTTTGCTCCTACTTAGAAAACAGCTTCACTGCTTTTGTATGAGGTACGTGGATTGCCCAAGCAGTCCATTAACATTTTAATGTTTGTATGTGACTGATGTTATGCTGTCATAATTCCATACTTCTCATAACATTTGTAATTTCTTCTGTTGTCTTTTTGAACATTTAGATCCAAATTGTCATCCATCCACACAAGGTTCTGCATTTGTGCACTATTTGCATACTAGAAATCTACATTTGTGCAATGATATTAATACTTGGAAGCAAAATTTTTCTTCTCAGAGGGCAACTGGTATTTGCAGATCAAACAGAAAATCCAACTTTGGTAGTAATATACAAAATTATTTCTTGTGTTACGTGGTCTTTTGGGCTTGATTTTCACAGGCTGCCTCTTCACTTTGTTTCTGTAAAACTGCCTTTTTTCACTTAGAAATGCATATCTGGTTTTTTGCATTTGCAGAATTCACACTTGAGAATTGATGTGTGTTGCTCAGGGGCAATGACACACACTCAAGTTTGCAGATGTTTGTAAATACTTTATGTTTGCATATGTGTAATCCCACAAGATCTGTGTTCTTAAACATAGAGACTGTTCTTTGAGCAACCTTTGTCTTCAGAGGCATTTAGCAGTAGGTGAGTTACTGCACTTCCAAAGTGGGAAATCAAGAGATTGTCTCAGATTTTCCCCGTGGTAGGCATGGATTATGAGGATTAGTAGATTCAGTAGTGGAGAAATGAAGTTTTTGTTATTCATTTAACTGATTTGTTTCCAAACTAAATATGTAAATTTCACCCAAATTTTTCCCTGGGGCTGAAAAACATGTAACTGGCCTAATTTTGATCACGTGAGTCTAAACTTGAAGTGATTTTATTCAAGTCAAAAGTGGGATCTAGATCTTCAGGATGCCATATGTATTACAGCTGACCATTTCTTTTCAAGAGACATTAAATTAATTGTATTTTTTTTAATTGATCTTACTCTCCTTCTTGTTTGAGGCAGCCCATGGGCAGAAATTCTGGGTTGTCAAGGCAAAGGATAATTAATGTCATTAATTCACCACACAGAAAGTAAAAGCCCAGTGTCACAGACAGGAAAAAGGATGTCACTGCAGTAACTATTAAGTATTTTAAAAACCAAACTAAAAGCTGTAATAGCCATTGATTGCATAGATATAATAAGTAATGAAGAAAGGGATATTATGATAAACTGATGTTAAGGATGTCAATGAAGATAATTTTATGAATGATTCACCATCTGGGACTGAGGTTTAAATTCTCCAAATTAGAAATCTCTGAAGCAAATTCAGTCATTGCACATTTTACTTGAATTTTTTGCAGGCATGAGACTGTCTTTTATCTCAGCAGCTGCTTGTTGAAAAGTTACACCCACTTTTTACTAACATATGTTGGTATGATAGTATGTTAGTACTAAGTCTTGCTGGTGGCTTAGTGAGGTCGATCTTGCACTGAGCAGTCCACAGCAGAGGTGTGAAATAGCTGCTGGTGCTGACAGCTCTGTCAGTGGGCTTTGTTTAAACTGAAGTGGACATGAAAATGTGTGTAGACTTGCTTCTGAGCTGACACCAGCATAAATCAAAAATATAGTTATTGAAATCAATATGGTTATACCAACATATTGTCAGTGTTGTTGCTTGTTACAGGATTGTAAGGCCTGACCTTGTCCTTTTTCTGCCTGTGATTTCAGTAAGAACGATGCCTGCTCAGACCTAATTTACCAGTTTTCTGTCTGATCTATTTATATACTGTTCATGTGGTTACATTTTATTAAAGGCTGCCAAGGTCTACAAGATACACACTTCTATGGAGAAAGGTGTTATGATAATTAATTTACTTTCCTCATCTACGTGATGTTAGCAGAACTCACAAAAGAAGTGGATAAATTTTTTTTCATAGTAATG
Source organism: Phaethon lepturus (assembly GCF_000687285.1). NCBI lineage: Eukaryota > Metazoa > Chordata > Aves > Phaethontiformes > Phaethontidae > Phaethon > Phaethon lepturus. The sequence goes on along the minus strand of NW_010556684.1, from coordinate 65,768 downwards.
AGCAGCTTGGATACAGAAATGTCCAAATTGTTATTCAATCGCTGTAAATTGACTGTGGTCTCTGATATGCAAATTAATGACAGTTTTGATAGATGCATTTTTTTACTCATAGTGATAACCATTGTAATGACCTAAGATCATATTTTGGACACCAACTCAAGGAATTTATAGTTGTTCAAATTCTGGAAATCCTTTGGGAAAGGTGGTTCCCATGTGATTCTTTTCTTTCACTGTTTTGTAGACTCGGTGACGATACGGAAAATTACTCACAAGCTATACTTAGTTCTTTTGGAGTTATGACACTTTCCCTGAAATTGTGAGGTTTGATATACTTCTCTTGCCATCACGGTGGTTTTCAAATTATGGAAATAGGAGGACAGAGTCCTTTTATTTCAGTTCTCCTGTTTCCTCCTGACTCCTAAAGGGTTTTATATTCTGAAAGCTCCTTCCTTGCCCAAATAATACCTTAAGTGATATTAAAATCAGGATCATTACTTGCAGTTGTATCTTCTTGCTCTCTTCAATGTAACGATGTCTTTATCTGAAGTTTATCTCCCACTAGTAAACTAACGTGTCCTTTGGGCTACTCTGCTTCCCTAAATGCTGAAAATAAGACATCCTGGGAAATTGTAAAGAATTTTGTAAAGGTTAATACAGATGGTATATACTTACACTGGCAATTGTGATACATTTTCTTTATGAGTTGCCATTCTGTTTTGGCTCATTCATCTACTGCTATCCAAGACAGTATCAAATACAGAAGACTGAAATTTTGAGTGTTATTAAAAAGAAATCAGTATGTGAATAGCATACCTAAGCACTGATTATTTGCCCATATGTTCTAAATGCGAAATAAAATTGAAATGGTAAACTTCTGGTTAATGTCTCTGCTATTATGAATGACTTTTTCCTTTATCATATTCAAATACTGACATGAGAAAACAGAGCGAGGCAAATCCTCAAGAGCTTGTTCAGTCCATTCTTCTGCTACTGGGCAGGGAAAATGTGTTTAAAAATGTGACCACCTTTCCCAAGCAGTTAATTTTTTAATTAACCAATGTCACAACACGTTTATAAACCATCCCTCTTCTCTCAGCCTACTTTTACAACCTTTTACTACTCAAGTCAGATGAAATAATACCTGAAACCCAGGTATTACTCTGGCCAGAATTAGGTCATGTTTTTTTGATAAACATATTTAAGTTTCTTTCCCTGAAAACTCTGGCAATATTCTATTATTGATTTTTTAACTCTTTGACCTTGTTTCACAAGCCCACTGTGGCATTACTGTCATTTGGATGTCAAATCTGTTATCACTACCAGCCAGGAGAAGTATGTTAGAGGCATGCTTAAGACAGAGCCTTGAAAATTTGCTTTTGCGTGGAAAATTTTTCTTGAGCTGGAATTAGTTTCCTATTACTCTAAGCAGAGAAACTATGAGAGATATTTACATATAAAAGTACTAATCAGAATGAGCAAAAAAGGGAAGAAAGAAGTTTAAGGAAGAATCAAGAACTGAAAACTGAAATAAATTTTTAACAATTTTGGGAGGTCTAGTTTTATCTTCTTATAGAACTCAGTGCAACTTGTCATTGAAATGCACTGAGATTTTTATTTTAGATAGAAATTTAACCTTGTTCTCTAGTTAAGTGAACTGCAGCATTCCTTCTTTGCTGGAATCAGGTTTCTCTGTGTTACACTTAACACTAATAATTCAGTTGTGACTTTAAGTATAAATATGAAAATAATTCTGTTATTTGCCACTAGCCTTACAAAATTAAATAAAAAAAAAAGGGGAAAAAAAGATCAAACAGAAGTAAATGTATATTCTAACAGATTGATTGAGGAGGTACCAAAACCACAGCATTGCTCCTTCTTAAAGTTGCACTGGCTCCGTTCTGGGAACCTCATGTCAAAGCTAATGGAATTCCACCCTAAGAGGCTGCTGTGCTGATGCTCTCACGCTCTCAGCCTCTCTCCTGCTTTAGCCGGGGCCTTCACATGCATTTATAGAATTGGATGATGCAGAAAAACAGTGACAGAAGCCTCCAGGGAAACAGAGGGAGCAACGATGTATAGTTCTGTTGACATTATTTCATTGCTTGCTTAAACACTTGCGTTTCTTATATAAATAAATTTGGTACCTGATCCTGTTTAAGAAATATATATTATTATGCTATGCTTGTTTTTTCCAGGTCTGCTAAATGGTTGGTATAAAATACACGCTCACCTAGGATGCTGTAATGATTTAAGACCTAATTATGTAGTTATACTCCTACAATCAGAGTTCAATAAAGTGATGAATTTCATAGCCCTTTTTTATAAAGATGACTTGCAATGTGGGAAAATCTCATAAAATTCTTTGGCAATCACACTTTCCAGCTAAATCAATGTCAATAGTGCCTTGCTGGGGTAGTGTTTCTTACAACAATTAATGGAGCATACTTGTCTTACTGACTTCTGCTTAGTCTATGTTTCAGACTGATTTCTTTGTGTTTGTACATATCCACCCACCATATTTTATAAACACATATATTTATAATAATTTATTATACATGTACATATTATATGGTAGTTCACCAGTTTGTGATTTCAGAGCAGTAGCAAATAATTTTCTTTCATTTCTTGCACAGATTGGGAATCTGAATCCCATTAACTAGCCTTGAAACTCTTACCTTTAGATTATTTTTTAAGGTTCAGAAATTTTGTGAGAATATTACCCAGATCTTTTTTCTTAAACACAAAACAAGGAAATGTATCCTGGCAGCCTGCTGACTGGCATCTCTGAGGTTGGAATAGTTATTTGCTGTTAGATCAGAAAACATGCACTCCTGAAATATTGTGATGTAAGCTTGCTTAAAACAGCCTGGTAACTAACCTTTGCTTGGATCCTAAAGAAATAAAGATGCTGTGCCTTCATAATAAGTTATTATAAATATTTAAGTTATTGCCTTCTTAAGGAAGACATTTTCAGTCCATCTGGAGAAAGCAGATAAAGTGAGACCCATTAGAGCAGTACCCCAGTCCTGACTTTCATGTTCAGTGGGTCTGACTTTTATATTTGTTACTGCTTTTTATCCAGGAAAGACACAATTTTTAAAACAGTCAGAAACACTATAGGAAAAAAAAGAGCTAAGTGCAATTTGGCATTTAATTAATGATGAGCTAAACCAGAACTCGCATATATATATATAAAATCTCAAAGTGAAACCTGATTTTAATGTACAGATGTGTACAGTAGAAATACATGGGTGTTGAAAAATAGATCTGTGACCACTGGTCCATTTGAATGAAACAAAACCAGGAAAGCCTGAGCAGCTGCTCTTGGACATAACTTCAACTGTCGATTACATTGGCAATAACAACTGCTGGTGATTTGCTGGCAGCGCTGCATTGCCCAGATAATATACAAAATGAAATAACATAACAAAGTCTGCACATGCAGCACTACATTCATTTGAATAGCCTGTCCCTTTTTAGCATCTGCAACTTTGGCATATGTGTACTGAAAAATGCAACACCAAGTGTTTTTAGTTACTATTAGCTTTGTCATCAAGAAAGTTTGCCTTTTGATACAAAAATAGGTTCTTCGGCCCAAAATGTCCCTTCTTACCTTGAAAAATAACATCGGTTTTCAGAAGCAAAGTAAATATCTGGGGGGAATCCACTAAACTGAAAAAGAAAAATAGCTAGGAACCATGACATTGGGACTTTCCATTAATGATTGCCAAGACTTGAATATTTCACACTGTGATGGCTACTGCTATAGATCATGGAGGAATGTCTTTAACTGATTAGGAAGATCAGTACATTGGTTCAATGCAAAACACACTCTTGAAATTAAATCCTCTAAAAAGAAATCAGAAGACACCATAATACATTTGAACTTTTGTCGTGATTTAGCCCCAGCTGACAACTAAGCACCACACAGCCGCTCGCTCACTCCCACCCGGTGGGATGGGGGAGAGCATCAGAAAGGTAAAAGTGAGAAAACTCATGGGTTAAGGTAAAAACAGTTTTATAGGTAAAGCAAAAGCCGCGCACACTCCATCACGTGTAACAGTTACTTGGGAACACAAACGTCATCAATCTGAATGTCCCCCCCTTCCTTCTTCTTCCTCCAGTTTTATATGCTGAGCATGATGTCATATGGTCTGGAACATCCCTTTGGTCAGTTGGGGTCAGCTGTCCCAGCTGTGTCCCCTCCCAACTTCTTGTGAACCCCCAGCCTCCTCGCTGGTGGGGTGGTGTGAGAAGCAGAAAGGGCCTTGATTCTGGGTAAGCACTGCTCAACAGCAGTAACAAAAACATCCATGTATTATCAACACTGTTTTAATCACAAATCCAAACCATAGCCCCATACTAGCTTTCATGAAGAAATTTAACCTTATCCCAGCCAAAATCAGCACAACCTTATCTTCCTGAATGGAAGAACTTTTCTTCATCTGCAGAAAAGAAAATTAATTTGAATAATTCAAATTAGCTGTTTATTTCAAAACTACAAATTATTAGGTTTTTATCATTTTCAGTTAGTTTTGTTTTGTCTAGAGAAAAATAGCCGTGATGTAGGTCTATAGAGCTTTTTTTTTAACTTTCCATTACGTACCCTAAATATTTAAGGAGTCAGTTTTGTTTCACCTAACTTTAACTGTGCAAAACCAGGCATTTAGTTTAATTTAGCCATTTAGACTTCTCCAACAGTTTATCAGCTATCTAGGAATCTTCAGAGGGGTGATTCACCCACTTGTTTTAAAAACCAACTTTACAATAAGATGAATCACACTGTCTATCTCTTTTCACTTACTATATAATAATTTAAAATAGCTAAGTGAAGTGTGATGAATCCTACCCATGCTGACTGAGTCCATGCTCTCTTAACTAATTCATCACATACCATACAATTAAAAATGTCTCTTAGAGCCCAACAGACACATATGTGAGGCAGGTTTCTTCAAAGTGGGCTTTCCTCTGCTATTTCTAACCTAGGCTGTAATGTATATGACCTTTTTAATCAATGATCATTAACAACTAATCCTGTTTGCTTTCTCTGGATGACTTTCAAATGAATCAGTAGATTATATTTTATCTTTCCTACTACTTTAATTTTCTTTCAATTTAAAATTCTTCATTGACTTTAATTAAACTTGCCCTAGGCTTGGAAACCTACAAAACTTTTTAATGAGCTGACTTCTGAACTTGTCATGATATACTAATAGCCTAATAATATGGGTATGGGATACGCTATATATTTAATGATCCAAAATGTGACTTTGAATGATACAAATGTTATATTATCTGGTTAAAGAAAATGTTTTATTATACTGACACTTCGCTATTGCAAGTACAGATAAAGCGTGTAAAGCAAAGTTAGTTTAACACCTCTGCTATGAAGAAAGGCTGAGAGAGTTGGGGTTGTTCAGCCTGGAGGAGAGAAGGCTCTGGGGAGACCTTATTGCAGCCTTCCAGTACTTAAAGGGGGCTTATAAGAAAGATGGGGACAGACTTTTGAGCAGGGCCTGTTGCAATAGGACAAGGGGTAACGGTTTTAAACTAAAAGAGGGCAGATTTCAACTTGATATAAGGAAGACATTTTTGACAATGAGGGTGGTGAAACACTGGAACAGGTTGCCCAGAGAGGTGGTAGATGCCCCATCCCTGGAAACATTCCAGGTCAGGTTGGACGGGGCTCTGAGCAACCTGATCTAGTGGAAGATGTCCCTGCTCATTGCAGGGGGGTTGGACTAGATGACATGTAAAGGTCCTTTCCAACCCAAAGGTTCTATGACCCTATGATTCTATATTTCACAGGAGAATCCAAAAAATGAGGCAAATGATGCGTGAGGGCATTTTTGGTTATGCTTTAACAGAATCAAAAGTATCTAGGCAGTCACTTTGGGCATTGAACAGGCATATCTATATTTGCTCCTTTTCAGTTGTTGCTCTCATATTATACATCACTGGAATTATTACTCTGCATGTTGATATTGTTAATAGTACTTTTCAAGCAAACAAAGTAATGACTATATTAACATTTTTGCAGTATGCTCCTTCTACCTATTTTGGTATAAAAAGTTACATTTTTGTCACTTTACCAGGGCATTAATTAATTAGTAACTTTGCTTAACTGCTAACATTGCTTAATGCTTTATCACCTTTTTAGGCTTAAGAAAAAAATTACAAAAAAACCGAAAATTACCCCAAATCCATTGATATTTTAGCTTGTGAACTTATATCCTGGACTCTACATAATTTTTTTTTTTTTTTAAAGAAAAAAATCATACAATCAATGGACATTCAATTGTGTCCTAACAAGTGGGGACTCAGAAAATAATGTCTCAGGGTAGATAATCAGCTGAATTTGGTAAGGAAGCAAATGTTATTCTGAATGTATAAATAGCTGAATGAAAAGTGTAATTAAAATTACTGTCTTTGGCACTTGTATTTTTACTGGAAGTCATTACCTGTTTCTAGTATTCATTGTTTAAAAATGGTGCTTGCATATTGAAAGAGACTAAAAGCAGCATTACAAGACTTTAGCAAGTTTGGTTGGTATTTTACAATGAGAAACTCGAGAATCTTTATCTAATGAAAGGTAAACAAGCCTTTTGAATTCTTTTTTGTCGCATGAGGGAATATATTCTGATAAAGGAGAACTTAATTTTATTTTAATTTTTCAAGCATATTATGGTTTGAAAGCTGAAGCTAGACAAACTGAAACTAGAAATATTGTAATATTTTTAGAGTGTGAGGTTGCTTATATGTCCATAATGGCAAGAAAGTACTTGGAAAGCAATCAGATAGAAGCTGAAAATATGATCTCCTATGGGGAATCATAGAAGCATAGAATGGTTTGGGTTGGAAGGAACCTTTAAAGATAATCTAGTTCCAGCCAGCCATGGGCAGGGACATCTTTCACTCAGGTGCCTCAAAGCTCCATCCAACCTGACCTTGAACGCTTCCAGGGCTGGGACAACTTGAACTTCCTCTGGGAAACCCGTTCCAGTGTCTCACCATCCTCATTGTAAAATATTTCTTCCTTATATCCAATTTAAATCTAACCTTTTTCATTTTAAAACTATTGCCCCTTGTTCAGTCACTACAAACCTTGGTAAAAAGTCTTTCTCTGTCTTTCTTACAAGCCCCTTTAAGTACTGGAAGGCTGCAACAAGGTCTCCCTGGAGCCTGCTCTTCTCCAGGCTCAACAACCCAAATTCTCTCAGCCTGTCCTCAAAGGAGAGATGTTCCATCCCTCTGATCATTTTTATGGCTCTCCTTTGGACCTGCTGCAACAGGTCCATTTCTTTTTTGTGTTGAGGGCTCCAGAGCTGTATGCAGGACTCCAGGTGGGGTCTCACCAGAGCAGAGCAGAGGAGCAGAATCACCTCCCTTCACCTGCTGGCCCTGCTTCTTTGGATGCAGCCCAGGAGATGGTTGGCCTTCTGGGCTGCAAGCACACATTGCCCATTCACGTCCAGCTTTTTATCCACCAGGACCCCCAAGTCCTGTTCTACAGGTGTGTTCTCAAGCCATTCATCCACCTGTCTGTACATATATTGGGGATTTCCCTGACCTAGGTGCAGGACCTTGCACTTGGCTTTCATGTGAGGTTCACATGTGTCCACTCTTCAAATCTGTGAAAGCTGAAAGAACAGAAAAAGAAAAGGTAACATCTCTGCAGGTAAGAAAATGTGGAGAGGAGCTGATCTTCAGGAGACATCAACGGAGTTTGCCAGAAACTAGTAGATAAGACATCTGGAGACAGGATGGTTGGACTGCAAAGGTCTTGTCTGCTCCGTGGGAGAGAAGGTGCATCTTGCTGTGGTTGGTTGGACAAGGCTGGGAGAACTGGTGCATTTCTCCACCACTTGAATTCCTTAACCAAGATCAGGCTTCTACCTAAAGGACATGCTCCAATCATAATTATAGAGTTGAGACAGGATTCACATGATCAAATACACTGGTATTTATCAGGCAGGACATCACCCTTCTTTTGGTACTTGGAATTCCCGGGGCCTCTTCCAGAATAACCTGCACTACGTTAATATGCTGAATGGATGCTTACAGCTCTTACTGTGTTCTATGTTGTTATGCATTTTTTAAGACATTTTTGTTTCACATGCTTACAGAATATTCCCCAGTGGCTTGTACTTTCAGTGGAAAGTTGCTCTAGTGGGAGACAATGATATTTTAAATTGGTAGGATTTAACTGTTTTTGGTTTTAGACATGTTTTCAGCCGGGTATCTCTAGCTAAAAGAGAAGAATGGAATGCATCCTGTGACATTACATCTCAAGCCCTATAGATCATTTCAATAGGTGCATCTCAGCTAGGAAAATATGCTTCCATTGTTATAAATTAAAAGTGAATTAACTTAACTAGATTAATTCAATTATGAGCAGATTAAGAAAGGCTTAGCCATCCATTTTCTCATTTCCATGTCTCAGCAGTTGACATAAGTACACAGCAAGTTTGCTGTGTATAAGATAAATACATCATCATTTTCCTCATTTGTTCTTCAATCCCATTTGTTTTTTTAAGGCAAACAAAGGCATATCAAAGTTTGAGCTTGGAAGTTACTTCCGTGTACCAAAAATGTGAGCACAATGAACTGTCCTCCTGCATCTTGCGTTGAGACACCAGAAAGTGCAATTTAAGGAGTCTTTAGTGTTTGAAATAAGTTAAGCAAACCTAATCCCTCCTTTCAGAGGGCTTACATTTTGTCACCTGGATCCTTTCTGAAAATGATATTTCAGACTCAGAAATATTCAACCTGAGATGATAGGTGTAATCCCTTAATGTTACTTTTTTATGGCATGGGTTCTGTACCTGCAGCATGGCCAGAGGGATGACAGAAACATGGGAAGTGGGCTATTACCTGATTTCCTCGGGGAGAAACCTAGGTATGTTAAATCTTACCAGGTTTCATAGTAAAACTTGTGGGCCATCTGTTTTAATACAATTCATAAGATGAAATCAAACTACCCCACCATGACATAGCTGAAATATATAGATATCCATGTTAGCAAGAACAAGGGAAAGTTTATGTTAGTATCTCCCCTGCTACTTTCTCTCTACCTGATTTATAGTTTTTTTCTGGGAAAAATAATTTTCAATAATATTGTAAAGCACCACAGGTAAATGTCCTGTACTCTTGAAATTATAATACTTGCCATGTTAACAGAAAAGAAAGCCGGGGGAAAGCATCAATAAGAAAACTCCCAAACAATCGATATTCTTTTTGGGGGACTAACAGGAAGAAGGCTTAAAATTAATTTATTAGTTAATGTTTTGTATGCTAGTGATTTGTCAGGTTAGTGTCTGATGAGTACTTTGAATTATGTCAACAACAGTCTTGTACAGCAGATCACACTTTGTTCTAAATGTAAAATTTATTTATGATGAAGATGATTGTGTCTGAAATATAGTTATGATAAACAGAAAGAAAATTAGGTTTTGTTGACTTCAAGATTACTGAAAGGCCGTTCGGTTAATAAAATGATTCATATGATAAATACGCATTCTGGACTTGGGACTTCAAGAAATTCCTTACTTAAAAAATGTCATGAGGTTTAGAGTTTATAAATAAAAATAAAATCATGACACTTGTCATCCTGAACTGCCTGATATTGAGCAAGAGTCCTTCATGAACAATTGTATTTTCTATCTCTTCAAGGAGAATTGTTTTGATATAATAGCTAAAGTTTAAACAAGTTTAGTTAATCTTATGTGCACGAGAGAGAATATTTGAATCACTCTTGTCAATTTTCAATAACTTCGTAAAAAAGTAACTACTGCATTTTTTTGTGGTGGTGGAAAAGCAACTTTCCTGTTTCTGGAAGGAAAAAAAATAAATTGAAAAAAAATATGTCATTAATTAACTACACTGAAGTAAGTATTTTGATACTATAGATATGTAAACATGCAGATGCAGGGCTAAAATTTAAGATGAGAGAGACAAATAAAAAAAAGAAAAAATTTAAAAGACTACAGGAATAATTTTCTTGGCAATATTCTTTACTATAGCCTTCTCTTCTCTCTTCCCTCTCACTCAAAGACTTTTGGCTTTAGCCCCATGATTTTTCATGTACAATATAAATACTTTCACAGAAGACATTAAGGATGGAAAAAATGTTAGATTATTCTCTTCTGTTCTCTGTAACTTTCCATTTAAGCATTGAGATAATTGGTTTGTGTGGGACAAAAGTCGATGTGAATCCAGAATGACTACAAAAGACTCTGGAGATGTCACGTATAATTTGAAGTATTTGGGTTTTAAGCCTTTTTTTCCCAGGAATTAATATTACCCTAAGCACACATTTTTCTACCCTTCTGCTTCTCCTTCCTTTTATAGTTACTTTTAATTTTATGGTACAACAGACAATGTTTATTAATGTTGTTATTCAATCTGTAGCAAATATTTTTTTCTTTGCTTTCTCCTGAAAGCATGCAAAAAATGCTCACCAAAAATCCTGGCTTTATTTTTTAAATTGCAATCATTTGACTGTTCCTAGAGAACAAATGTTGGTAACAAGAGGAACGATCTTTTTGCCCAGATAAGCTTCTTCTGTTGGCAGATTTGATATGGACTGCTACATGTGAAAAAATATCTATATTTGACTTTACTGTTTCAGTGAACTTGGGACTGTCTGCAGATCGGAGCTGGTATACAACAACCATGTTTTGCTATTCTGTGATAGAGTCTGCACTGCCAAATGAGCAAAAGTTCCTTACTAGAAACTGAATTATCACAATTTCTGTATTCAGAAAAACTTCTGATGGAAGATAAGTATTTTATAAGTTTCAATTAACCATTATAATAATGATTGGGAAATTACAACTATTTAAAAATCTATTGTATGTCTTGTATCATAGCAAAATTTTTGATAGCTTGTCTAGTCCTTGTGTTATAGTTTTCAACAAGTTCAGTTCATCTATGGTCTAGAGCAATTTTTTGTCTGTCAAAATATGTGAAGATCAATGGGCAGGGATGTTAGCACAGTATAGACTGCACATAAGTCTCAGTCATATCCATGTATATATCTATATGGATTAACTTTCCTCTTCTCTGCGTTGAAACTGAAGTGCATCCTAGTCTTGGTATAAATCTCTTTGTCTTTTAAAGTTCCAGGCAAGTGTGTTTGTTCTTTCCCCAGCTATTGACATTACTAGAAAAAATCATTAGCTTATTTGGTAAGCCCTGAAAAGCAGAGTCTAAGGAATATCAGTGTGTCTCTTATCACACCCACAGATAAAGTCCACAGGACGTCTTTGAAACTGTACTCAACAACCAAAAGGATGTCTTTGTACTGCTATGCCTGCAGAATCCCTTTGCAAAGAGGAAATATGCAGTAAAATTTAAAAAATCATCATTTTGAAATGCGAAGCCTATCTAACTAAGATTTATTTGATTGGCCTTTGTTTGAGTATTACATCGATCTTTATGTGCCTATTTCTGCAATTTAGCATTAAATATGCTGACATTAAAAGGTAATATTAGAGAAGAATTTGTTTATATTTGAAAAATTATATCTGAAATTGATAAAGATGTCTTGTATTTGTGTATTTTGTTGATAATATATTTTCTGCATTTGATATTTCACTGCATATAAACCAGACACTAAAATACCAGACACCTGGACTTGGAAAACCAGACCCTTCAATTTTTCAATTAAGAACAAAACTGTAACTTTATGTTTTTTTTAAAAAAGAAACAGGATTTGTCTGAGCCACTTCTAATATCTTGCACAACACCGGGAGAGTAGAATTTGCTCCATTTCTTTTTACTTCTTGCAGAAATATGGTACATGCGACATTAATATGAAGTGGGTCGTAACAAGCAGCTTTAACGGTTCATTAATACATTCCTTGGGGGCAGTTAGGAAGCCAGTTAAATGGAGTTTCATGCTTTTGAACACCAAAGGTGTATACTAATGTTCTGATAAAATTTCACACAAAGTGCCTAATGGTGCTAAAATTGGTAATAAGTAAATAGCTGAAGGTTTAGATAATGTGTATAGTTCAAGAAAACTTACAAAGGTTATTCTGCTTACTCCAAGGTTGGCTCAACCTTTTACACTGGAGCTTGATCTAGAAATCTAGAGAATATGTAAAGACGTGGTTTATTTGATTGTTTTCTGAGCTTTTCAACAATTCTGCTTTATTGTGAACAAAGCCTTACAATGAAATAACTTGCTGTGGTAAGATGGCATTGTTAGCACTCCTTTTTTCTTTTTATTTTTTTTAATGCAGTGCATCCAGCCTTAACTCAACTTGGTTTCTTTGTCTTTAAATGTATATGGCTTATATTAATTGATATTATCTTAAATTAACACTCAGAAGCCTTTTAGATTTTCACTAAAAAAAAAAAAGGAAAATCTTCAATGAAAGGCTGCAAAAATATTTTCATTGAAAAAGATTTTTGTTGATAGCTTTCATAATAAAAATATTTTTGTTTAACCCTCTTTTTAAGTTCTGGCATGAAGAGTCATTTGATAGGCATTTCATTATTTTCAAAAATATTTACTACAGCAGCATTTTTTTAAATATAAGAAATTTTAGAAAAGATTAATATAGCAATAACGTATCTTAAGTTGAAATCTGACTACATTATTTATATTGCGTTATGAGACTCAAAGAGTTAAGACTCACAGTTAAAAAGTATTATTTTCTCACCATGATATCAAGCAATTCTGAAGAACATTTAATTTTGTACACTAATATGTATATTCCATAACGATTTAAAGACAAGGAGTGATATCTATTCAGCAGAAGTAAATGGCAAAAATTCCTTAGTTGTTGGTGAAGTTTTTGACCTAGAAGAAAGAAACAGTCTATAGGAACACTGAAGGAATATTTAAAAAAACAGAATGTGATTAATTATATAGGACTTGGAGCCTAATGCCTTCAAGATATCACAGGTGAGATGTATTGCTGCAGGTGGTAAAGGCTGTGTTTTGACATATTATCACACATCATTGATTAGATTTAGGTCACTGTATTACAAAATTATCATTATTGACTTAGATGGATAATGTGATGCTCTCTTTGTGGTGTTTTGCATCATTATCCTGCTCTTCTAAATGTTCTTCATTACTTCACATTCTCAATCCTGGAACGGATGGTGTTCAGGTGGATTTTATCTCCTATGTATACCTCAACTGGAGCAAATTAAGATCTTCTTCTACAGACCTTATTGTAGCTGTAGAGAGTCTATGTAAAAAAGTCTGAAGTGTTTTTAATATGTTGGATCATATGCATGAAGAAAGTCTTCCAAATGATCTGGCAAAATAAGTTCCTTTTTGCAAAATACAAGAAGAGGGATTTGGTTTTGTTTTTGAATTTGCTTTAATAGTTTAACTTCTGGACAAAAGCTGTAAGTATGATACTGTGAATAAACTGTTTTCTTGACAGATTTTTTTAAAGGGTCGTGAGTGATCTATTAGAAATTATTAGCCTTGCTCAATGAAACACCATTCCTCATTCATTTAAATGACTCCATCAGATTATCAGCAAGTGGACATCAGTTTAGGTGCATGAATTTCGGGAGAATGTTTCTCAAGAAGCCAACTCATGGTTTTGGTGATTACCTGTATTTATACCTGTATTTATTCAAGAACTGTTCATGAAGCTGAATCCTATGCCATGATGTGATTTTGTTCTCCCGATTGAAAGCCATCTTAAAAAAAAAAAAACAACAAGAAATTCAAGCAGAGCATAAAAGGAATGCAATGGTCAGAACAGGATTTCATAATCTTACGATGCAAAATGTCACACTGAGAAAGAGAGTGAAAAAAGAGCAAGAGAAGACAAAACGTGAAATATGATCTGACAGGTATGAGGGACAATCTTGCATAATCCCCAGGTGAGACCACTCCAGCTGCACCTTGGCATGTGAATGTACACGCTCTGATTGCAAGGAGAGAGGTGAGATTTCTCGGTCTGGCACCTGTACACCTGGAGAATTCACACTGACTGCAAGAAAACCTGTAAACCCTGCAGAACTGCATACAATGCTTTCAGATAGCAGAGCGCAGGTGGGCAGGCACCACGAGCTTTAGAATTTTGTTCAATACAAGCTGGCAGGTAGTTGGAGGTAAGTAGCGATATCTGCGGTATTATCAGTTACCTGCCTAATTTGTGTGGTGTGCACAGAATACCTTTCCCGAGTGGCAACAGGCACCAGTTTTTGCTTACTTACTGGGAGCAGCTATGACCATGGCACCATAGCCAGAGGTCTTGCTGGGTGATTAAATCTTTGCCTTAGAGCTGTATTATAAGAATTTGACAGAGCTGGCAGGAGCCCACATACTTTAAAGTCGTTCAGGCAAACAAACAGGATGTTTTAATAGGCTCAGGGTTAAGAGCGCGAAGAATGCTGTGACAGTACCAGCGTTGGGAACAAGCCACATGCACAAAGGAGAAGCCACGAGAAGGAAAGGGACCAGCTTCAGCTGTTCTGCTACGCTGTGTGTACTGCACACTACCAGTTGAAAGTCAAAGTAGGACAGTGCGCAGCTGTGGCCAACCAAACAATATTTTACTTGGAAAGTTTAATCCTTGCTAAGGGAAGATTTACAAGTTGCAGCTGTAAGTAATATCTTTAACATGCAAGCGAAACGGCAGTCATGAACAACCAGCCAGGTGTCGTGCCGCTCTGCTGAGGTTAACTCCTGTGCTGGAGAGGCCTGTCAGGACTCCTGCACATCTTTTTCTAAAATAAACCTTGTATAGACAACTTTTTAAAGGCATCTTTTTTAGGAGCCAAATCTGCCTTCCTTTCCCACCTAGGTTCAGGTACTTCGATTGAGGATTTGGGGAAATAGCGAAGAGATTGCATATCTGACTTTTTAGGGGAAAAAAATAATAACCCCCCAAAAATATATACACACACTTATTTTATATGGCCTCGCTTTTCTACAGTTAATTCCTTCAATGAAAGATAATGATGGACTTTGAGAGTATATTTTTAGCCAGGGATGTTTGAGGAGAAAAGTAGTCAGCAGCTTTTATAATAGCATGGAGTATTATTATAAGATGTTTTCAATCAGATCAGCCAATCAAGAACTAGTTAAAACCATTTTACTAGTTTTAACTACTACTTTACTATTTACAAATGTAAGTGTCAGTAAAGCCCCTTTAAAGAGTGAAATTTCTGTAAATACTGAGAGATGTAGTTCCAAGCAGTGAGCTATGCAGCCACAGCGGATGAGATGACACACTGGCTGTGGTGAAGGTCCTGGCTTGCACTCTCAGGTTTCATGAGGTGGAGAGGTGAGTTGCAGTTGGTGGAGGTGAGTAGGTGGTTGGTAAAGAAAGGAAAGAGTAAAAAGGCTGTAAAGACGTATCACAGCCTGTACAGTGGAAAGCAGTGATGAGGGGATGTTGTAGGTCACTGTGACTGCTTCGAGCACAACAGCTACGCCAGTGTTGTGACATGGGGCTTTCTGAACCTGACCCAGCACGGTACTAACAAAGCTGTTGTGGAGGTTGTGCTGCTGAGGTAGAATGCACTACGCTGTGTGGGTGTGCTGGCTTCTCTGAAGTAGCTCAGGGGATACCTTCCTGCAGCCTTTCTTGCCTAGATGTGTTGGGAGAATCAGCTATAAATATGACCTAAGACTTCCTTGGGCTGTAGAAATAGCAAAAAGGTCAGATGTGTTTCAAGAAAACAGGATTTTATGTGCATTACTTATTTATTTAACTTAAGATTGCAACTGCTGACTTCATATAATCAAGTTTATCCTTAAAAGGAATAAATCTGAAAGGGCTCCAGATAACTGCAGAGGTAATATTAGTTTAAGAATCTGAAAAGGCTTTATAATATTTTCCTGAATAGGAAATCACCTTTTAGTTTCTCTTATTTTATTGGGATTTTTATGGCTGATAAAGCCATTGTTCTGAGGCTATATGATATGGGCATGGATGGCAGCAATATCTGAGTGGGTTGAACTGATGGAGTTTTACTGTAAGAGCAAGCAGCTGAGATCTGACAGGCTGTGGTAACAGCACAGCCTTCTTTCTCTGGGGTAGGATCCTTCCTTGAAGCAATTTTTGTAACTCTCGCAGTTTCTGCAAGATCAGCATCTAGGATCTTGTCCTTGTAAGGATTTGTGAAGGAATTAGTCTGTAAATAATCTTTTTATGAAATCAGTCAATGTGATCAAGAGCCTCGAATATTGTCACGTATAGTATTAGCTGAAGCTTACACAATGGGATCAACAAATCATAAATCTTCAGCTCTTTGGGCTTAACGCTACCTATAGATACATGGATACAACTGTGACTGAAGCTTGTGCAAGTTGTAGCAATTAAAACAGGCTGCATCCCATTGCACTTGCTCAGGTTATGGTAAGCAGAGGTGCCCATTATCACAGTTTGGTTTTATTGTCTTTTAAATCACACCAAATTTGGACCAAACAAATTGTTCTTTTGTGAGGGGATTTGTTCTGCTCTGATGGCTGCAGAGGCAAATATTGATTTGTACCCTGGCAGGGTACAGAATCCTACTTTCTTCCAGGGAAATAGCAAGAGGAAATGAGAACCAATACAAGACCTTTTCCAGTTTATGTCTGCCAGGTATCTGTTGCATGTACCTAGTGCAATAAACAAAATAATACAGCATTTCCTCTAACCACCTGCAAGAATGATCAAATTATTTTAAGCAGGTAGAGCTACAATTGGAAAATTAGATTTTTTATGTGGTCTTTGAAATACTTCATGGTAGCAATTAAATCTTCATATTGCATCATAGATATGAGTGAAAACACTAGATTTACTGATGTATTTAAAATAACAAACTTGGGCATGATGATAAGTAAGTACAAGTACACAATGCTGTAATCTGTAGTTATTACTAGAGACTTCACAAGGTTTCAAACAACTGGGAAGACTGCTTACATTAAATACCTGAGATAACCCATGGCTATATGAATGCCAATAACTGCATTGAATCTACATACTAAATTTTCCATTATGAATTATTTTTAAATATCGTAATCTTAGATTTTGGACATCTGGGCACAATCAGATAAGTTTGATAACCCAGTCAACACTTTCTCCAAGTCAGTCCCTAAAAGCTTATTTTTGTACATGCTGAATAACACCAGGAGCAAGACGGTTTTATTTTTGTCATTTTTTTGTCTTTTTTTTTTTTGTGTGTGTGTGTGTGTCTTTTTTTCAACCCAGTATTGCTGGGTTCAACCTGCTTGCCAGGTATGTCTTTTGCCAACTCAAGATGTATGACTTAATCTCTAGGTAATTCAACAGATCCCTGCACTCCATGAGCTTCCGATACACCTACTGACATTTACATCATATAAAAAATACCTTTTGTGATAGGCAGATAATCAGGACAGAGAAGAATGGTATCTGTTTTGGTTGCCCAACTGTGAAAACGATATCTTTTTAGGATATAAACCCAAACCAGGACGTTAAATATTAAAAGCCTTAATAACTGTGGCAAAAGGAAAAAAAGTGGTTTTGTGTTTTTATGTGACTCTCCTTGTACAGTGATGAACTATAAAGATTTATTTTAGAAATTTTGAAAATTTATAAAATCTCTCTTTTGTGATTTTTTTTTAAACTCTTATCTTGTTTCCACAAAGCAAATCAGTTGCAAACCTGATTTAAGTAATTAGTTAAACAGAGCGTATGTGTTCCTTATGATACTGAAGAAAGAAGTCAGCATTGTTTGATGAATATGTCTTCTAGTCATTACATATTTTAGTTATGTAGGGAAGATAATGCCAAGATTTGAAGGATGTCTAATGTTAGCATTTTTCATTATATCGCTTACTCTAAGTATTCCAATACCATGAGCTCAGATGTCTTGAGTCAGCCCCCCAAAGAAGCCTTTACATTCTAAGATTAAAAATACTCTTGGAGCAATTCTTTTGCACCATCTGTTTTTCGAATAGCAGTTTGGCTGCATATGAAAGCTTTTCTCTATAGCCTTGAGGATTCAGAACTTTTTAAAGAAAGCTAAAAAGATTCTCCCACATCTACACGAACCTAATATCTAGGATCCAAAAAGAAGTTTTGTAAGATTAGCCATCAAATTGCAGTAATACTAAAAATGTTAGTGGTCAGTATTTCTACCTGTAATTCTTGGAGTGTGAATTTCTCATAGCAGTAGACAAGCTTTACTGCATTAACAATATGGCTTGTGTTACTCACTAATATTAATACAGAGCTGTACCTGTAAAATGTGTTAATGAAATACACTCATCATCAATCTCCTTGAATGGAGAGACTAGCCATTCAGAGAATATATTGTTCCTTTCATATAGATTTGTTATGATGTTAAAAAAATTGTTCTCATTTGTCTTCCATAAAAGTAAATCACTTCCCAGGATATCAACAGCTTCTAATATGCTCCGTGTAAACAGGTGAATAATCTTTTATCCTAGGAAAAAGAGTCAGTGAATAAAATTTCAGTTATACCCTTTCAAAACAACCATCAAGGTAATAAATTAGGATAGACATTGCTATATAAATTTCTGAAATGTTAATACTGAAGGATTCCATGGACTGACCTCCTGGAAAGTCAGTATGATCTCTAAAGTACGGTCTTTAAAAAGTCAGAAACATGGGAGTGAGTATATAGGTTATAGGTGTATTAAATTACTCCCAAATTTAAGTCAGTTCTTCAGTAAGGCTGTGACCCATAAACTGATTGTAAAACACTGTAAATTAAAATTACTTCTTAAATGTTTTGTAGATATAACATTAATATTATTTTACATGTTTGGAGATTAATAGCTTTACAATTACCTGAAATAACCATGGCAACAGAATAAATTTTCACTGGGCACCAGTTACTCATTAATGGCCACTGTAATTACAAAGAAATAAAATAAAAAACCCCTGAAATTATTTGTTATCCTTTGACTTCAATACAGTAATTACTGCCATGCAGAGTTAAAGGACTCAAGAATTTCAAGGATGTTTCCCTTGCTGCAGCACATCAGGCTTCTCAGTAACTGCTCTGTAGTCTGCCCCGTCTTTTCGGTACAAGGTAATACTTTAATGAATAAGGTAGTATTTGTTGTGAATTGTATTAGACTGTTTTGCATTCTAGAAACATCAAACAATAAGACATGACAAGGTCATGCGGCTGAAATAGCATTACCCTGGATACTCTGGAAAATCTAAAGCTGTGATGCAGACAGGGATGTCTCTGCTTGATGTCTCCCCAAATTTTTTGTGATAATTGAAGCATGACCTGAAGATCTGTCTGTGTCTATGTGTGCATGGTTGTGTGAGTTAGTTCATTTTCAGCGCAGACTGTACAAAAGAAACAGCTACAAAATGGATTATGGACATTTAACAGTTCCTCTTTGGAGCTGTGTACTCACTAAACATCAGAGTTTAAGCACTGGAAAGAAGGTCTTTTGTGATCCCTGTCAACTGATAGAAATCACTATTAGGAAAATCCCTGATATAATTTTGACCTGCTTAATTATTTTAATCATCACACAGCATATTGCACTCAGGAAACAACAGGAAATAGCTTATTGTCAAGTAGGATCTTGTTCACCGAGATGAACTAGCCTCATGGAAGACTGATAGCACATTGGTCATATTAAGTTGCATGTGGAGAAGAATGTTAAGTGGAGTTGGGTTAGACAGAGAAGAAAATGACATTTACATTTCAAGGTGTCTGTTAACTAAATGTTAATGGACTAATGTCTGTCTCATAATGACAATCCCAATGGGACAGAGTTAAGGAATCAGATGTGCCTTCTTTAAGAAACCTTAAATTATCTGTGTGCTTTCAGAATCATAGAATCATAGAATAGTTTGGGTTGGAAGGGACCTTTAGAGGTCATCTAGACCAAACCTCCTGCAATGAGCATGGACGGCTTTAACTAGATCACGTTGCTCAGAGCCCCGTCCAACCTGACCTGGAATGTTTCCAGGGATGGGGCATCTACCACTTCTCTGGGAAACCTGTTCCAGTGTTTCACCACCTTCATTGTCAAAAATGTCTTCCTTATATCAAGTCTAAATCTTCCCTCTTTCAGTTTAAAACCATTATCCCTTCTCCTATCATAACAGGCCCTACTCAAAAGTCTGTCCCCATCTTTCATATAAGCCCCCGTTAAGTACTGGAAGGCTGCAAGAAGGTCTCCCTGGAGTCTTGTCTCCTCCAGTCTGAACAACCCCAACTCTCTCAGCCTGTCCTCACAGGAGAGATGTTCCATCCTGATGATCATTTTTATATCCCTCCTCTGGACCCGCCCCAACAGTTTCAATGTCTTTGCTGTATTGAGGACTCCAGAGTTGGACACAGGACTCCAGGTGGGGTCTCACCAGAGCGGAGCAGAGGGGCAGAATCACCTCCCTTCACCTGATGGTCATGGTTCTTTGCATGCAGCCCAGGATATGGTTGGCCTTCTGGGCTGTGAGCGTACACATTGCTGGCTCATGTCCAGCTTTTCATCCACCAGTACCCCCAAGACCTTGTTGGCAGGGCTGCTCTCAATCCCATCATCCCCCAGCTTGTACTGATACAGGAGGTTGCTCCCATCCATAGTTCATAGATTTTGGCTGTGGGTTTGTATGTTGGGGTGGTATTTTTTTTGGTAAATCAAGTACACTTTGTGTAAGCCTTAGTTGAGAAATTGTTTAGTTCCTTCATTTTCTTTGTAATCCATTATTTCAGCTATCATTATGTGACAATGTTTTTCTTTTTTGTTTGTTTTCAGTTCATTTTTATTCAAGCAATGTATAATTTCTGGAAAATGAATGAAGGCTTAGACATGAAACACCACAATCATTACCTGTCAGTATTAACATGTTGGATCACATTTTACTATCCGAGAACTGTGACCATTGCCTAGGTTAGCAAAGGTAGTGGCTATTACCCTTCCCCTCTGATTCCAAACTTTCTCCTTATATTTAAAAATATCACAGTGAAAAAGAAGCTGATGACAGAAGCTGTGTCAAAGCTCAGCCACCGGCTTCAGTACAGTTAGTGACCTTACTGCAGAGTAACTCCATGTAAAGCTCTACTTTGCTGAACAGAGAGCTCATCAGGCAAAGACTTCAAGAGTCAAGCCCGGAGACAGAGGGGCAGAATCACAGTAAAGACTCTGCTGGAGTTGGGACAGAAGTCCCTGTACTGGAAATTATGTTTGTTGGCAGGACCATTTACCCCCTTTCCCATTTTGATGACATTTTAAGAATTATTCTGAAGACTGTATTTACCTTTCCTCACCAGGATGCTGCCTTGTTTCCCAGGCATTTGTCACCTGTGGCAAAGCACGTTTATTTGCCTCCCATAGGCCTCAGGAATCTATTAGTACAGAAGAGCTGCTTGAGAAGCTGAACAAACTCCCCAAACTTCTGTGCAACAACACCTGGAAGTATAGATGGCTCTTCAGATAGTCCCTTTTTCTGCAGACAGCCCTTGCAGTTAAACTTGTTCCTAAACATCACAGTCTTTCTGTTGATTCCTGTAGTAATGTGTGGCTCTTTTTGATCCATTTCCTTAAATAAGCCCAACCTCCATTTGGGCAGGGCTTTCCCTTAGCTCCACATCTCCTTTCTCTTGTGCTTCAGTACCAGAGGTATCATTCTGGAGTGGAAAGGGAAGAAATCTTTCTTTCTGAGACTGTACAGACACTTGCGAGTTACTGACATGCACTGAAGTTGTTTCTTTATCTGAAACACTTTATCTTAGTGTCTTTTGACTTCTGAACTCCACAGAGGTGTGTATGTATCTGCTTGGCACATTTTCATCCTGGCCTGAAATAAATGCTCAGACTGGAGTCTGAAGTGGGAGAGCTGTAACTCATCTCTGCCGTCCCATATTCAGTAAGTGCAAGCTGTAGAATAATGTATGAACTTCTACTGCTGTAGAATGATGTATGAACATTAATCCAGGAAGGGAACAAGTTTTTTTCTTGTATAATGCACAGTGTCCTAGGTAGAACCTACCTAGATAGGACCTGATGAACATGACAGGTGACCCCAGTGGAAGTGACAGCGGTCAGTAGTGCTGAAGTACGTCTTTCTGGGACTAGTAAAACAAAAACAACAAAAAAAAAGGTGGGGGGGAGGAGGAGATGAAGTGCCACACCACCCTCCCCAAATAATGTCACAAAACAGGAAAATGGAAAAGGTAGAATAAGGAGGATCCTCGGTATCTCATGAAGCATTGGAGACTGGCTGCTGCTAAAGACAGATGCAGGCAGAGTGCACCCAACTCTTTGTGACATGTAGTTCTCACATACGTCTTCGTGTGGCCTTTTTGTGTACCCTGAGATAAGCTGATGGCCAGATTTATAATCAGGTGGGAATTGTTCTGTGCTTCCTAGGAACATATTAATTAGAGTTTTAGGTAACAAAAAACTGTTAATGCAGAAGTTTTTGGACACTCTTGGATGTCCTCAATCTCTTCTGATCTTTTCCAATGGCACTATATAGCTACAGCTTCTTGGAAGATTTTTTTTGCCTGTAAAATCATGAGAATTGAAATAAGTGATACCAAGACCATTTTAATCTGGGCATCTGTTGTATGGTTGAGTTGCTGGGGACTGGAGGTGATTGTCATTCTGAAAAGAAATGCACGTCTTCTTGAAGTGTATTCATTTTGGCAATACTGAAACAAGTGACTTGCAGTTATTTTTGTGGTAAAGATTCCTCATGCTTTCACTCCCACTTACTTCCCAACATATGTGTAAGCTACCTTATTTTCTTTTCCTTCTTGTGGAAAATCATAACCATGAACTCTTCTCAGAAGGATTACAAGAAATAAGCTTGCTATTCCTAGTGCTGCAAAATACATTTAAAAAAACCCCAAACCACAACCAACATTTTTAAAAAATATGAACATACACTTGATTAACATTAAAGTGAACACTTTCCACACAAGAACATCTGATACTATCAGTCTATAACATCATGCAAAGAAAACTTTATGTATTTATTTATACATTTGTATAGTTGTTACTCCCAAAACCTAACCACCCTCTTATAACTTCATCTTCCAGTACAAGCTGTTAGTACTTACTAGTTAATGTTATACCACCTTGTTATTGTTTCAGTGTGTTACTAGAGTAATATTTATCTTGCAGCTGAATTTTATTAATGTGTCAATTTTTAAGGGATTGAGTTGTGTGTCCCCATTGCATACAATACCTGTTCCCAGAGCCTGTTGGCTTTTTTGACTTACTGTGTTCTTCAGATGCAGAACTGAACCAATCTTCTCTGGCACATAATGTATGCCGTAGATTTTAAGATTAAACCTGTCTCTATGGATTTTCTGAGTACAGAATAAAGACACGCTGGATTCCTCCAAGTGTGCTGGAAGCACTGTGTTTTTTGGTTACATGTAGGGAATGGCAAGCTTTTTCTCTCACTTTCTGCCTTCCCTCTTCCCCCCAAATCCCTCTCCCAATCTACTCTGATATCATTGTGTGCAGAGGGCTGTCCCTTTTCCAGAGGGGAAAGGAACAAAGCTAAGGTGGCAGGGGAGGTCCAAAGGGGCTCCTTTCCTGTTCCTCAGTAGTTCCTACCTGATCAGAACCTCCTTCTTCACACTTCCTTTCCTAGGACTGGTGGATGTTTCTGCCAATGCCACAGTGCTAATGCCTGCCTTGCTTTAGTAGCTGCCTGTGGAGAAGCTCTTCTACATCTCCTACCCTTCCCA
>NW_010556684.1:25318-42082 GCF_000687285.1 Phaethon lepturus | reverse complement strand
TAGGGAAAGTGATTCACATAGCATTGCCCCAACTCTGGGAGGAGAGGTGAAGGTAGAGACATAGCCTTGCTGTGCAGAGAGCAGGATCAGCCCAGGCTGGGAAATATGAAACTGCCTTCACAATACTGTGTCACCACAACAGGACTGGTGTCTAGCAATTTTAATTCTTTATCTGACAAAATATGGAGTTTAATCCATGATGCAGTTGTATTATAGGTATACTTATTGACTGTTTGTAGATTCAAGGTGCTGTAAGAAGAGGAGTTAGAGTTCTGTCCTTTTATATTCTGGAATGAACATTACCTGTTAGAAGATATGAACAAAAATTTCAGTCGATTTGCTGAGAGTGGCCAATAGCAGATGCTTGGGGAGAGAATGTAGGGAACAAAGAAAATGTAGGAAAATTTTTCTCCTCTATATTCTTCTTGCAATTAGTATCTGAAGGACAGCATGAACCAGAGTTGCATCTAGATCACTGCTTTTAATAACCATTGATAGACATACTAATGAATGATTGGTCAAATTGCTTTTTAATATACCTATACTGTTGGCTGCAACAGCTCAGTCTCATCTTCAAATTTTATTCATTTTAGGGTAAGTTTTATGAGACATCGTGTCTCTGTGCTTGCTATGGCAAGAAGTTCTAATACATTCTGGAAGGAAGGAAGTACTACGTGGGATTTGTTATTTTAAATAACATGTGCTTGTGTTACCCACCGTGACTGATGTTCTCATGCAGGGGTGGAATGAACCGTTCCTTTCACAGAAGTACACAATTCTAATCATTCACTGTGCTGAAGACCAAATAAATTATATCCATCTCTGTAGAATCACAACTAAAGTTCTTGTCCATCAGCTTCAATAATACAAAGTTTTACTGTCTGACCTGGAATTGATTCCTATCAGTTTATTTTAATACCAAATCCTTTATTTTCTCTGTGAGCCTTGTAGTGGGTACCACCATAATTTCTATCACACATGCCCTAAATCTGCATATAGTTCATTTTCTGTAGCACTCTCCATTTCTCTTTGGTTCTGTTTTGTGTATTCATACATGAACAGCCAGAATCTGCCCCGTGGTAAGTAAGATAAATTGCCTAAACATGGGCATTGAATGCCATTTCAGATACCCCAGGGTATCCATCTGGCCTCCAGCTGCTGCCTTGGAAAGGCACAGGTTCTCTGTCATATGCATATTCTGCACGTCTCTGTGGATGTCTCCAGTATCTTAGGAAATTTGAAAAGTCAGTAAGCTTTACAGCAACTGGGTGCAAACCTGTTTTATTGTCCTCATCTTGAACTGAGATGTTTAGGGTAAACATAAGGAGAAGTCTTTTCAGATTTTGAATTGGTGTAAGACAATCATAATTCTTTATTTTAGTTAACAACATTGCTCATTGTTTGAAAATGTCCCCTGTACGGAGATTGGACACATAATGGCTTCATTTGTCACAAACAAATGTTTGATGTCAAACAGTTTGATACAATGTGTATTCCTCCTCTGTCTGCCAGCCTAACATTCACAAATTAACTTTTGTTCGTTCTAATTGATTGTTTATAATTCTCTGTTTGTTTGGTTTTTCCAAGTATTAATTGTTTTAACATTTAATATTTACTCTTTCCATTTATTCAATTTCACCCTTCTATTTTGTCTCACTGAAATACTTATCAGTGACAAATTTCTTGTTTAATTTTACAAACGCATTCTTCTTCTTTGGGAACTCTCAGCATTGAAAGTTCAAATGGTTACACTACTTCTTTCCACTTTACTGAGAACAATTTAGTTCATGTACATCTCTGTAGTACTTTTTCCTTTTAACAGCTAATTAAGGTGAAATGCTAATTAATAAAAATTTGAACCTCCAACTCTAGCACTTGAAACTAATTGTATAAATTAGTGAAATAAGGGCTGATCCTATAAATCTGAGGAGCCTTCCAGTAAAGCCAAATTCTAACAGATGGTGCATTCTGAAGTTTTTAATACAAAACAGTTAACTGTATTATAGTGTACATATATACTACAGTATACATTATACATTATATATATTATACAGTTCTATTATACATTATAGTGTACATATATACTATAGTATATACATAAAATAGTATATATTAGTATACTAATATATATATTAGTGTACAAATAAACTGCTTGACTTCCATTCACCTAAACATACCCTTGAATCCATGCTGACTGCATTAGGATTCATAGCAGATAGAAGAGACTATGTGGAGCAACTCAAAGGATGAAGACTTAGTTTAAGTAATTTTCATTTCAGTTTAAAAAATCAAGCCACCGAAATCTGGTGAAATAATAGATTTGTATCTGGTATCAAGCTTTGTAATGAAATCAGCTCCACTAAAGTTGGAATATTCTGTAAATGGCAGTTGTGAGATTTATAAGCACAACCACTTGTCTACACTTTTGTCAAGGCATTGAAGTAGCAGTTCCTCGTAGTAAGTAAATTTTTTTTAAAAGTTTTCATATAAGAAAAATCCAAGGCTGTTCATTTAATTTAACAGATTTTTTTTTTTTTTACAATAAGGATCACCACTATTCTTAATTTAGGAACCGTTACAGATTAATCACTTTAATATGTAGTTGGTCACTACTATCCATGAATTTTGTGGTTTTCCAGTCATTCCAGTTCTTTTCCACTACCTGAGATGTAAAGAGAACAACTTCACTGGAAGACATCCAGGCAAGTGTGCTCCATAACTTCAGAGGGAACTAAGATTACAGTTTGCATTTGGAGCAGGGATGTTTTAGATTCATGTGAAATGTAACTTAATAAAGTAGGCACATGTAAGATAAGGTAGTTGCTGAGCAGCATCTTAAGAATATCAAGATACATGTTTAAGGATTTCTTCAGAAGAGTGCAAATTTTCAAGTTCAGTGCACAAAGGAACTGTCATAAAACAGTTGTTTATCAGAAAGAGTGCTCCTTGACATCAATGTAAGGCATTAAAAATTCAAAAGGATCCATTACAACCTTGATTCTGAATTAAAAACCTCATGCCTTTTCCTTTTTTTCTTCTCTAAATAACATTTCTGGCTAGTTTAAGCTGCATTTTGAAAGACTCATAAATAGCTGAGGTCACAGACACATTGCTTCAGTAATATTTAGCTAATGTGCTAGTTTAACACCCAGAGTTGTTTAATGCTGATGGCTGTAGACTGGGAAGGAGGAGGAAGAATTTCTTTCAGTACCAGATTATTACTTTATATCTACAATAAGAAAATATGCCCTTAGGTTTAATAAAATGTAAGTAATTTTTTTTTATGCCGTGGATATGGATTGTCTTCAAATCAGTGGTAACAGAACTATTCTACAAAGCATCCTTCTATAGAGTTTATAGAAGATTATTTATTTAGTCTGATTTTGGAGTGATTTTGAAGTAGGATCTGTTTATCAACCCTTCAGTGTTTCAAAAAAATCTGAGACTTGGTATGCAATACAGCAAAGACACCAAAGCTTTTAAGTGACCTCATCATACTTACAATATATATGGCTGTTAAAAGGATGTCCAGGAGTAGACAAATGCTTAAGTTTATGACTTGAAAAACTCAGGACACCAGTTCAGGTGCACAACCCAGTACTTCTTTGTCTGTATTTTGAACCACATCATTGGATGTAGCCACAGCTCTGCTGTCAGGACAATGTAATTTCTTCGTGCTGTAACGTCTTCAAAGGAATAGAAAGATGGATGGAGCTCTGTCTCTGTGTGTTTCTCACTGTATCTTATCCCTTTTATCCCTTTTATTTAGGTAGTTCCTGTAAAGAAAAATAAACACTTTCACCCTGTACTAACCATGAGATCGAACTGTTGGTCTTTCCATTACAAACTGAGGACATTAAATAAGCTGCATTTTCCTATTTTGTTTTAGCTTTTTGGCTGCAAAAGAGTGTGATTTCAAAACAAGTCTGTAAACCTTTTTAACAACGCTTCATTGTGAAATTTTGAATTTTCTTTCCACTTATCCATATACAGTTATACTTCAGAAAAAAAAAAAAAGACTTTCTGAAAGTATTCTGGAATTGTTCAGCAAAGAGAAACTTCAGAAACAGATCTCAAAATAAGTTAGAAACTATTTTTATATATGTATGAAAAAATACAAAAAGGATTTGCATTGTCTTACACATTATTTGCCATCATTAGCCAAGCTTATTGTGTATTCTTGAAATTCTACCATGTACTTCTGTTTCAGGCATCCAGAATACATTAAAAATTTAGTTAATATGGTGACAGATTGAATACAATTACTTGAGTCAATCATTGGTTAAAATTATGCATGGCAACATAACCACACAGAGAATAAAATGTGAAAAGGCCCAAAGGCACAATTCCCTCACTGCTCTTTAACTACCTTGTTAAATTATTGCTGACAAATTATGACAAAAAAAATTAAATTAGTGAAATTATTTTTTAAAAAGTGGGCTGCTTTGTATTCTCTGAAGTGGTCTACACTAGCATTACAAGGGAATTTTTCCTAAGCAAAAGTAACATTTTTCTATGATGGTGCCCGATAAATGTGATACATACAAGTTCATTCTCTAAGGTAAATACCCTGTCCAAGAACTATTCCGTGTGGTTTCTTTCCCAAAATCTTTTTATCTAAGATGGAATTTATCTAATCTGGGCTCACTACCTCGGGTCAGTGTTATATTCCGTATTATGTTGTCTCCACAGGGTATTGCATTTAGATTTAGTAACCAGTCCTCAGTGACTATTAAGTGGAGCAGTTAAACACACTCAATGTCTTAAACTAGAACGAAGATGCAATTCCCTGTAACAGTAATGACAGAGTGTAAGCCCACGTGGCACTACAGTACCAGGTATCAAGAGTGCATGTTCTGCACAGCTGGTTGTCAGAAAAAGAGGCACTTGTACAACTCAGTGGCATTTGTGTCAGTGTTTTAAACTGAATGTAGATGTGCCTCCACTTGTGCTATTAGTTAGGGTCAGCTAGAGTGTTTCTCTACATAGTTTAATTAGCTGATCTCACTGTTAATCAGTTTTTCCACAGAAATGTTCACTCTAATTTGATGAACTATCCAACAAAGTATAGTTTCTTAGAAAACCTTTTCATTTTGTGGACTAGCCGTTCTCAGATGACCTGTTCATCCGGATCATCCATCAAGGTATATTTTTCTCCAGATGAGATTAACATTTTTTAAAGAAGACTAATTAACCATTGGTGATTTGTTTATAGCCTGAGGCCTCTCGTTCCATTCTGTCCTTACACTTTCAAGGCTTCTGCTACCATCTTGTATGCATAATTTTGGGAACTCTTGGTAAAATCCCCAGTTTTTCTTCAAATGTCTTTAAGCTTTGCTTTCCTGGTTATGTAGCTAATGGTTTATTAGCACAATCCAGCCATGCATACCTCCTTGTTTTAGGTCTATTAAATTCTACAGAACAACAATGAACTGGAAGAAATATATAAGTCATAAGACATAGACAGATGAAAAGAATGTTCTGGTACTGCTTGCTAACAGTATCTACTGGATATGGCAGTGTTGTTAGAACACAATCACATTTACTTTACAGCAGGCGCTATGACTGTTATTGTACTTTTTAAAATCTGCTACTCAGCAGAGGGATAGCATATTCTTCCCAGTGTTTGGGGGTCTGAATCTTCTGTG
The DNA here is from genome assembly GCF_000687285.1 of Phaethon lepturus. Classification (NCBI taxonomy): domain Eukaryota; kingdom Metazoa; phylum Chordata; class Aves; order Phaethontiformes; family Phaethontidae; genus Phaethon; species Phaethon lepturus. The sequence goes on along the minus strand of NW_010556684.1, from coordinate 36,434 downwards.
ACTTATTCCAGATTTTTGGCAAAGGCTATTTGAACTTCTGCTATATGAGAAAGATCTTGCTGGAGTCAGTTGGAGTGGCAGCTGGATTTATCAGGAGGTGGCAGCTGAAGTCAGCAGGATTCTATGTCCCTTGTAGACTGAGGTGCACAGTGTGAGACGCTGCTATGCTCTAGCTGAGAACACCACTACATCAAAGAGAAAGATGGTTCTGGCCTGTGCTATAGTCTGTCTCTTTGTACATGGTATTTCTAAAACCAGCAATAGATTATAAACTCACGTGGTTATTGCTGAGCATAAGAATGTCTGATGTTGCCATTGGTCTTAAGGGATACAAAGGAAATTTCGTATCTGTTGGTAAAAGGTATCTGTTCTTTCCACGAGCTCTTCAAATGCTACTGCGTGGAAAGATGAATTCCATCATTACTTGAGAGTAATATTTTGAAGGTTCCCTTCACACCTACAGCAGTTGAGTATGTGTTTATTGGGTGGAAGAAATTTATTGGATCAACCTGCTATTTGAGCAGTGAAGAATAATTTCATTGTTTGGAAGTTCGTAGACAAGCATTTTTCTTGCCCTTCATTCTGTCAAATGAATTGGGAGTAAAGCACGAAGAACTTCCAAAAATTTTGTGTTGAGTATCTTCTATCTTCATGGGGTCTTAAGTCTTTATCACACATAATTTTTTGATACTCCTCTTCCGTGGTTGCTCACATCTAATTTTTGCAGCCAGACTTTTGCTGGCAGAATTGTGAAACTGGCAGAGCAGTTAATGTGCCACTTGTCACTCTCAAAGCACTGTTTATTTCACTGGATATCAGTTGTGTATGAAAGCTGCTATAGAAAACAAGAGAACAAAATAGTTTACGGGAGACAAACAGACATACAAGAAGAAGTATTTATGCTGAAATTCTAGTGTATGTAGATTGCTGTTCCCACTTTTACTGGTTAGCTTCTGCTTGATATGCACCCAGAATTTCAAGCTTTTTTTGGCATTCTCTGGAAACCACTCACAGCAGACTTAGTGCATCTAGATGCCACATTAACTAGTCTTATACTGTGGGAATTTACTATGGACTGGATATTCTCCTTGTCTTGGTGGTTCATATGGGGAAACACGAAAACGTTGGGGAGTGGGTTTTGTGGTGGTTTGGGTTTTTTGCCAAGTAAAGGTAGATTTCATTCTCCAGTCACTGAAATAGAACTTTAACACACTTGATCTTGTCTTCAACGGGCCTCAAGTATAAATATGCTTCACCTATACACATGAATTTGGGAGATGGGTGAAAATTACATTCTTTGTGTAGTTTTTGAAAAGTCTCTGTAGGAGTGCAGATCCTTGATGTCACCTTGAGGGAATTCATCAAAATGTGTTCTAATTTGGCTGGTCTGGTTGCCAAGGTAGATGTGTAGTTCTCAATCTTTGAACATTTTGTTGATCGAAGTAAGAACAGAGCATCAATTTATAACTTTTGACAGCTTCAGCAATGGCCCATTCTGTCAGGCAGTGTCATGTATAGAGGAGAGAGCAACAAGCACAGCTGCTATCCTTAATTTATTTTGATAAAACACTTTTACACAGGTTAGCAGTGCTAGAAACTGATCACATTTACTGTGACCAGACTTAGACACTTGCATCTCAAGGTCTTCTATGAGAGTTGGTTCCCAAAGTAAAAAGGAGTTTCTCCACTTCTGTTTTATCACAGAATTTCCTAATGTTCTGTAATATACACACACAAAAAAACAACCAATGAACCAACCAACCAACCAACCAAAAGGATTGTAAAAGATTATATGTTTTTTTATGCAGATTTTGTGAAGATGATGATAATAACATACATTTTCTCTTTGTGAGGTTTTTTGATTTATTACCATACCAGTCTTGCATTATTAAGAACCTGCTCAATCTCTAATTAGTATTTTTCCTCCAAAATATATTTTCTTGAAAATTTAAAGATATTTATCTTAATTATTTTTTAATTTTTTTTTTCAGGGAGTGCTGGAACACCTGTTATCTTCAATGAAAATGGGGATGCTCCTGGACGCTATGATATTTTTCAGTATCAAATCACCAACAAGAGTACAGAATACAAAGTAATTGGTCAGTGGACTAACCAACTTCGTCTAAATGTAAGTAATAGTTTGATTATGATGCTGACATTGGAGAATACTTATTTGAATACTATATTATTTCAAAACACTTTAAAAATATTGATGATTTATTCTCCATCAGCTGGCAGAAGAAAGGTCTTCCATTCTCTTCTTGAGAAGACAGTAAAGATAGTACAATAACTGGAACTAAATTCTGTATATTTTAAAATAGATTGAGTTGTGTATTTACCTGTTCCTTTTAAATGATATTTTAGAATCATTACATATCTGATATTCCTTAGACCGATTTTTAAGTTAAGCAGGGAAATAGTATCTCACCCTTCAAACGAGGGTGTCAAAAATGATGGGTACATATATATTGCTCAGGTATTTCTAATAATATAAGGGGATGGAAATGTATTTATTAAAAGAGAAGTTTGGACTCTCTGACTACTACTGATTTAGTTGAAACACGGAGAGGTGAACAACTACAATTAAAATATTCCTTGAATATAAAGGGAGAATTTGGAGTATTTCTATATAGTTAACTAGGATTAATATAGTCCCTTATTACTTAATAGCAGAAGAAAAAAGGACACAACAACTTACCCATCCTTAGGAGATGTCACTAATTGCTGTCTTAATATGTTCTGCAAAGTTTTGCAGTAGTTAAACACCACCTGTGCATGGAATTATGTTTTGAAAATCACCATCCCAATAAGATTCAGGGAATATAATATGCAATATTGGTATGACAGCTAAGCATCAAGTCACAACTGTAATTTGAGTTGTTGGGTCCAAGGCATGCATTTCTGTAAGAACATGGCTCCATGCGAGGACAGACACAGTTATTGGAAAAGAAAAATGAAGTTAATATATTTCCTTGTTAGCTGTGCTATATTTACAGGGTTTACTTGAGGTATGTTAGCCATATGGGTAGCCCTGCAAATAGGAAATATCAAGTGTTGTTTTGCTAAGGGCTAATGAGAAGGGCTACAGTGTAAACTGATTACTAGATTCCCCAAAGGGAATTTATGCAGTGATTTCAGTCAAACCACAAAAAGCAGGTTTCAACCATCTCTGGTTGCCCGTGTGAGAGGTTCCTGAAGAATAGTAACAAAGGCAGTGTGGTAAATATTAACAAATGATTCTCCTGATGAGACTACTTTGCAATAATTATCTGAGTGCTACCCACAGTAACGCATATGGTCACTCCCTATTTTCATCCACAGCTGTTAAATCACTTTACCATATCTACTGTTTAATATCTATAACTACTTGGCAAGGACTAATTTATTTAATTCTTCTGCTCAAATAGAAATAAGGCTACCAACAGAAACTGTGTGTAGCAGATTGCATGTCAGTGTTATGTCCCTCCACTAACCTGATATTTGTCTGTTGAAAGGAATGAAAGGAAAAAAAAGTTCAAATGTCTCAATGTTCGATGGAGATCGGTGGCAAGTGGTGTCCCTCAGGGGTTCATATTGGGAGCAGTACTCTTTAATATCTTCATCAATGACATAGCGGGATCGAGGGCATGCTCAGCAAGTTTGCAAATGACGTCAGAGTGGTGCAGCTGACACACCTGAGGGACAGGATGCCATCCTGTAGGAACTGGACAAGCTCGAGGAATGGTCCTGTGTGAACCTCATGAGGTTCAACAAGACCAAGTGCAGGGTCCTGCACCTGGGTTGGGGCAAATCCTGGTATCGCTACAGGCTGGAGGATGAAGGAATAGAGAGCAGCCCTGCTGAGAAGCACTTGGTATTGGTGGATGAAAAATTGGACATGAGCCAGCAATGTGAGCTCACAGCCCAGAAGGCCAACCGTCTCCTGGGCTGCATCAAGAGAATTGTGACCAGCAGGTCGAGGGAGGTGATTCTGCCCCTCTACTCTGCTCTGGTGAGACCCCACCTGGAGCCCTGCATCCGTCTCTGGAGCCCTCAGCACAGGAAAGACTTGGACCTGTTGGAGCAGGTCTAAAAGAAGGCCACAAAAATGATCAGAGGGATGGAACACCTCTCTGTTGAAGAAAGGCTGAGAGTTGGAGTTATTCAGCCTGGAGAAGAGCAGGCTCCAGGGAGACCATATTGCAGCTTTCTAATACCTAAAGGGGGCTTATAAGAAAGATGGGGACAGACTTTTGAGTAGGGCCTGTTGCGATAGGAGAAGGGATAATGGTTTTAAACTAAAAGAGGGTAGATTAAGATTAGATCTGAGGAGGAAATTTTTCATGGTGGGTGTGGTGAAACACTGGCATAGGTTTCCCAGAGAGGTGGTAGATGCCCCATCCCTGGAAACATTCCAGGTCAGGTTGGACGGGGCTCTGAGCAACCTGATTTACTTGAAGGTGTCCCTGTTCACTGCAGGGGGTTTGGACAAGATGACCTTTGAAGGTCCCTTCCAACCCAAACTATTCTATGATTCTGTAATACTATGATAAACAAATTTAAAGATTAGTACTTAATAGTAATTTCTGGAAAACACTAGCGTTAAACCCTTAGCATAACTATTCTGGCATACTTTCCAGATCTTCATAGTTGCTACAGTTTTCTGAAAAGTTAATGTTTATTCAGTGAGCTGAAAAACTGACAGACACATTTCGCACAAATTTTAGTATTAACATAGCAGTTACATAGTAGTAGCTGAAGCTAGCTTAGAATTTACTTCAATTTTAATCCCATTGTCATCTACCCTTTTATATCTCCCCCTAGACTACTAAATTTTTCATTAAACCCATAGCTTTTCAGTCCCATTATTTCTGCCTGATACATGTGTACTCCAGGGAGTTCTCTGAAATATGATTAGATCAGCTGCTACGCAGACTACTGAAACCACACCATGCTAACCACATTGACCACAAATCTAACAGGAAAGGATTTACCTAAGGACATCCCTTGTTAACTCTCATTAAAAATGGATATGTTAGGCCGTTCTTTGCCTCTCTTTTTTCACCTGTTTTTTTTTCACCTCCATGAGCTCACATGCTGGATACAACAGGTTGTCCAAATTCATGGGCGAGCTCTGAGTAGCGTATGGAGTCATGGAGATGTGAACGGGATGGCAAACTGCCCTGCAGTGGGTGTTTCTGGTCCCAGTCTCGTGTCATGGCCCCACTCTTGTCCTACTACCCCCTGCTCTGCTGCACACCCTCTGCTCACGCAGACCAGGGTGCAAGCAAGTGCTTAGCACAAGGGCTTAGTCCCCCCGTGCATGGTGCAACTGGTTTGATTCAGCAAGGAGATGTTTCTCTCTGTTTCTTGACTTACTCATCTTTATCTAAAGCCTGGAAGATTTCTAAAGGGATTACTGGGCTTTATTGCTTAAAGTTTCTCAGGGCTTGAGGTGCTGGATGCTGGTCTCCATCAGTGTCTGCAGGTGCTGGTACTGTAACAGTGAAGAAGGACGTCGTAGTAGGGTGGTACAGTTCTTTTCCATCTGTTTCAATATTTACTAAACTTAGCATGTGTTGGTGGTAGTTATGCCACATGATGATCTACTGTGGCAAAGCTGTTGCCTCCTCTCACTAGACAAAATGTACTGAAACCAAGTAATCTTTGCGAATGATTGTCAATACTCCAAATCATCATATTACAAATTAAGTAGTTGCAGGAACACAGTGGATGTTTTCATTGGTTTCACTGAAAACATCTATATTTATTGAAGGCAAAGCCATATTAAGATGGCAGAGCATTTTTTACCCTGTTGTTCTAGAAAGGAGATACTTTTGAAATATAATACTTTTCCCACTGTAACCTTCTTTCTTCTGCAGTTTCCTTTTAATGAAGACACATGTAACTATGATTTTTAATCAATCTCTGTCAGCTAGATAGATTTATGGATACTTCTACTTCCTTTATAGATACTTCTACTCCTTTTTTTACAGATATTTCTTTCTCAAATTGTGTGGTAACATGTTGTGGCCATGATGTGTTTATGATTGCATTCATCTATACAGCTGGTGTTGTGCTTCAGAAAATTTATAGCTTTTATTCATCTATTTATTTTCTATGACAGAAAAATAAATCATGAAAGTGCTAGGCTTGTAGTACAGTTCAGCCTTTGGAACAATTAATGTAACTAAGATTAGAACATGCCTTGCATATAAATAATTGAACCAAAGGTTTCCTTCTTTCTTTCTCATCTTGTTCCCCGCCTTCATTTTTGTTTTCCTTTTCCTTAGGATACTCTTTGATATTTTCTCTGTTGGGTTTTAGCTGTGGGTCTCTGTTGTGTGGACTATGGCTCCTCACCTGGTGGCCAGCCCTGGTCCTGTCTCTGACTCCAACCTCCAAAATTCAGGATTCCTCTGCTGGTGTCTCTGGTTCCTCAAAGTTTTCACTGACTCTGCAGGGTCCTCGTGGTCAAGCTTCAGACTCGTTCCTCTCCTGGTGCAATGCTGGCGTTCCTCTGTATCATGCTGCCTAAGAGGCTCTTTGTCAGCAGGCTTCACCAGCTGCAGAGGGCCTTCTAGCTCGATGCTGGTTTCTCCCCGTAGTCCTCAGTAATATTAATGCTCTCCTTTAGGCAGACTGACCTTTCAGATTTCCTGTGAAGCAGCTATAGCCTCCAGACATAGGAACTTCATGATTACTGATCAGTACTACTCTTGCAATTCTTACAAAACAAGTGCATGTGTGACAATGCTGAGGATACAGTATAGACGTTAAATTAAAAAAGAATCATGATGTTAAAAATTCAAAATTTTGTGTGATTCTTGAGTTTGAACAAGGTACCTCAATCTTTGACAGATGCAAGGAAACTCTGAAAGTAGATATTTAGAAACATCAAAACATAATCTTAAAGAACCTGATTGTCTTTTATACAATTATCACTTTACATGATTCTGACAATGTAAATTTACACACTTTTTAAAGTCCTTTTACTTTCTAAGGTTGCCTGACTTTAAATGATCTTAATGTACTGGAACTAACCAAACCTTAAAAATTTTTAGTATCACTTTGAAGGAAAAAAGGATTGTCATAGAACTTCTGATCGTTGACTACATATTAACTGTCAAGTTTTTCTGTTGTTTGCTTTGCTCCTTTTCTTTCTCAGTAGAAGAAGATAACTTATTTTTCAGCAAAGTCTGATAGTTAAAATCCTTTCTTTCAAAAAATATTCTGGATTTCATAATGAACAAAAATCCAGGAGAAGGTAGCTGTTTCTGCAAAAGATATGTTTTATTCATATTGCAACAGCTTTTTGCATACCAGGTCACATGTAAAAGTTCACTACAAATGTGTGGGTTTAGCGAATTTGAGCTCTCAACCATGTAATCTCTGTAGGAGGAAAGTTGTTAAAAACAAGCTTGCTTTTCCTGGCACTTATGATTTGAAATCAACTTCATCTTATGATTAATAATGAATTCCCTCTTAGAAACTGTGTTCTATATTGCACATGTTGTAATAAGGTCTAGATAGAGATGTTGACTGATGGTTTTTGTCAGTGGCAGTAAATGGAAATAGTCCCAGTCCTAGAGTTTTAGTAACAAGTTTCTCAGTTTCCTTCCCTTAGGAACCACTCAGTTTGTTCTGGTTTCCAGAACATTTCTGTGGGACTTTTTTCCCCTCTTTAAAAATGTTCTACTTTGAAACCTAAATGCCAGTTGGAAAAAGGAAAATTGAAATGTTTAAGAATTTTAAAATCTAATATTTTAACTTAAACAAAACCATTTTTAATACAGTTTAAAACATTCTCAGATTTCATTTCAAGTTACTTCCAAGTTAGCAATCTTGATTGATGGGACTTCAGGCAGACACAATTTTTGGTGCTTTCAGAATCAGCTATGTAGCTGATGCAGTTAAAAAATCTTGAGTGGATATCCATTTATTATTCCTTAAGAAAAAACCAAAGGATATCAAAACACTGTATGTTTCAAGTGAAAATGGTGAAATTTTTAAGACAGAATTCAGTTGTGTTTGTTTTCGTTTTTTTTTTTTCTCACCAGAGCACAAGAGTTCTGTTAAAAGGCAAGACAAATTTTACAATAACAGATTTTTAACATTCTCTTAGAAATAATAGGATGCATAAGCTTTCAGATTTATGGAGTGTATGTACTGAGAATATAAATGACTCTGGGGCATCCATTTTTCTGTAATGGTCTTGATTTATGACTAAGAAAACCATAAATTAAAATTATACTGATGTGATGAACTATCAGAGAGGCAGCCATAATCATCATCAACCTCAAGCACAATGTTTGGTGAACTAGTAAAAATTGGGAAGCCCACATCAACAATGAGCTTCCCTTCAGGCAGCCATATCACAAAAAGGTTTGAATCTGTATTTGATTTCTCTTCTTTTCTAGGACTCTTGTAAATTATGTATCTAATCCTGTAGGAAACTATCAACACTGACATTAGTAAATTCATTTTGGAAGTAACAGCTTCAAAATGCATTAGTTCCCTTTCTTGTGACATGGTAAAAGAAAATGATTCAAGAAGCTTCTGATGTTTTCTCTAACTGCAGCAAATAAATTTCAAGCTTTGCTGTAGGCCACTATATTTCATTAAAGAAGGCAGAGAGCCTCTTTTTTCCTGTGGTAGCTATTATATAATGGATAGATGTTTTCAAATTGCCGAACCTAAGCCCTGTGTTTAACAAAAGAACATACTACAGTGAAATACACAACAGAGGCACTTAGTGCTGTATATAATTATATCTATAAACCAAATATGACAATCATACTGCTGGTAGGGTGTTCTTCTGCCCATATTACATATGGGCAGAAACTTAGACTCCATCCATGTTATTTGTCTGAAAATTGTTGATGCTGGGTTAATAACAAACTCAATGAGACAAACAAAAATGGTTTAGGTTCTTCTATTCTTCTCAAAATTATACTGCTGTCTTCCTTTATTCTACATGAGGCTGGAAGTAGAAAGAGACTATTCTGGTTTTGAGAAGAGTACTTAGATTTTGCAAAGCCGGTCCTGATCTTATCACTGGTTGATAAGTATGACTCAGGATTTATTCTTCTTTACTGTCAGAGCTTGAAGTCAACATGAGACTTGTAGTCACTCAGAACCAATGCTAGACTGAAAAGATAAGTCAACAACAGGCTACAGTGGATGCATATTGTAGACAAGCCAACAAAATATATGAAGCGTGGCATAAAATTGGGATTTTATTTCTTTGAAAGGTTACATATTGTATTATTCATTAAAAAATAATTTGGGATGGGGGGAAATAAACTGATGTTGAAAAAACATTGAATGATTTTAAGATGTGCCTGTAGTAGAACAGATGTTATTTCAGACATGACTGAAAATCAAGACAGAATTTGGATTCAAGAGCCAATGACCTTAGAAGAACCCAAGAAGAATGACAGCTTGTCTTCCTTCTGAAGCTTTTTACTTTGTTGATCCTAACAGTTTGTTGTTTGTTTGTTTTTTTTTCTCAATGGAACAGACATCTTGACTGATTCTCTAGAGAAAAAAAGAAAATCAAAAAAAGAGAGCTGCTAAGAAAATATCCTGAACATGGATAACCATTTGTTCTTCATTAGAATGATACCAAATTGCCAATGAAACAGCCTCTGCTAGAGAGTTAGGCTGAATAGGGATTTTTTCCCACCTTGTCAGAGTGAGTGAAAGTCAGGTTTCTCAAATAAAGCATGGGCTTGCAGTTGTAGGCTTGGCTGTGAATTTGTCACAAGATTTTTGAGTGCATGGTAGGTATTTTTTAGTTTTTTGTGATCATCCTTTGTAAGAAGCATTATGATTAGAATGAACTGTTCTTTAAATAGCCATAGCCAACAGAACCATGGACTATTCTTGTTTTTTCAAAAAAAACAGAAAGGAGACCTTACCATGCATGACAATTAAAATAAACCATTTGTAGTTTAAAATATTATTTTCTCTTTCACACACACAAAAAGAAAAAGTGTGCAGTGATAGAATAGTGGAAAAATCATGAGCTTTTATATGTATTCCTGGTGAGTTCTGCATTCATATGTGGGACTTCAGAGCAGGGTTAGCTGCACCCCTGGTACCAGCTAATGTTGTGACAAACAGCTACTGGGCATAGCAGGTAGTTTGGATTATTCATGGTGGGCAGCAAGTCTGCAGTGAATTGCTTTGTGAGGTACCAGTGTAACACATGGAGTATCAGCATGTTTATTCCCCAGTCTCTTCCACGTTTCTCTTTCTCCCCCACAGAAATTTATATATGTATTATAATTTGATGATTGAGCTGCCCTTTAAACCTAGAAGCAAAATGTTCATGCTTAAAAGCAAAAATCATAGATTAAATGTCTTTAATTGTTGTTCATTTGTGTTACATAATGGAAGTCTACTACTAAATTAATAAACATTAAATGGAAAATGAAAGAGACATTCAGTGGTTATGATATGATGAAAGAGAATAACCAGCAGTTAGCAGAACATTGCTATAAGATTATTTTTCCTGTTTGCTTTGCTGCAATTTCTCTTCATCTTGCAGTAGTATTAATTTAATTCCTTTAGGATAGTAATGTAAATTCGTGCAGGACTTTTCATCTTGATAAATTCCCAGACTTTTTTTTTTTTAATTATTTGAAGACAGGGAATGAATTATTTTCCACACTTCCAAAATGGTTTCACTGGTTTTAGTGATGATATTGTGGTAGTGCAGTTTAAGGCAGGGAATAAAGAATGCATAGTTAATCTCATTGTAACTTCATCTCGCAGTAAACAGATTCAGTGTTGAGTGGGACAATAGGACGTGCCAGTAATGACTGGATCAAATAGGGAGGATTACAGTAATGTTTTCAGTAACTCCATGAACAGAAGCCAAACCCCCTTTATGGAAAGCATGCACATAAAGCCAAACAATGGCTTTGAAAAGGTTAACTGAGATTTTCATCGCCAGAAGCCACTGAAACAAGGAACTCCTAGACTTGTGATGTAATCCATCTGTTCTCTTCCCCAGTACTACGACCTGGTTGGCAGAACTGTGAGTTCACTTCAAAAAGTAGAGTAGCTGGAGAGAGTCCAGCTGCAAGCAATGATAATGATCAGCCATCTAATAGTATGCCTGTAGGGA